>NC_136263.1:125954240-126224240 GCF_964187855.1 Myxine glutinosa
TTCAGCCCGAGAGCAGACCGCCAGATGCTGAAAGAAGTCTCTAAGAATCCCATGTCATCTCGGGACCTACAGGTAGCTCTTGCCACTGTTGATGTCAAAGTGCACGAGTCTACCATTAGAAAGAGGCTGCACAAATTTGATCTACATGGGAGGTGTGCCAGGAGGAAACCTTTGCTGTCCAGAAAGAACATCAGGGCAAGACTAAAGTTTGCCAATGAACACCTCGGCAAAGATCAGCACTTCTGGAACAATGTGCTCTGGACAGATAAGTCAGAGGTAGAGCTATTTGGCTACAGTACCAGAAAACATGTTTGGCGAAAACCAAAGACAGCATTTGATCACAAGAACCTGATACCAACTGTAAAGCATGGTGGTGGAAATATTATGGTTTGGGGCAGCTTTGCTGCATCAGGGCCTGGGCCGCTCACCATCATAGAATCCACTATGAATTCTTCATTGTACCAGAGGGTGCTTGAGGATAATGTGAGGCCATCTGTCGGAAAGTTGAAGCTCAACCGAAGGTGGACCTTGCAACATGACAATGATCCTAAACATACCAGTAAATCCACCAATTAATGGCTGAAAAGAAATAAATGGAGGGTTCTGGAATGGCCAAGTCAAAGCATGGATCTAAATCCCATTGAGATGTTGTGGGGGGATTTAAAACGAGCTGTGCATGCAAGAAACCCCTCAAACATCGCACAGCTGAAAGAATTCTGCATGGAGGAGTGGGCAAAAATTTCTCCCAGTCGATGTCAGAGACTGGTAGACAGTTATGAGAAACGCCTACTTGAGGTTGTTTCTGCCAAAGGGGGCAATATCACCTATTAGAGCCAAGGGTGTGCTTACTTTTTCCACATGCGAAATTTGCATTGATGTTTATTTAAATTATACAATGGACTACAAAATGTAAATGTTTCATGATATTTGTTATATTATATCACCTTTATCTATCAATATTGTTGAAATGAAGATCAAATAGCTGTATGTTGAAATATGTTGAAAAAGTCAAGACTTTACATGGGGTGTACTTACTTTTTTACGTGACTGTGGACTGTATTTGGAGGGAGAGGTGTACAATAATTATTGATTGATTAATTGCATAATTATAATAATCAATAAATAATGATCATAAAATATTTTCTTAATAAATTGGCTAATAGCATACCTAAACCACCAGTGCTTCATCCAAAGCTGTAACTTTTTGAAAATTAATTAAATAAGTCATTAATCGGAAAAATTAAATAATTAATTGATTAATTAATTAATAATTAATCGATTACTTGATTAATCAATAAATCAAAAAATATCCGTTATAGCCAAATCACTTGGTGATATTGTTACAGACGCGGCTTAGATGTTATTTACCGAGCGGTTTGGTATGACCACGTCTGCACAAGTTACCCGATTATACCCGAACGTTGACTAATCGCGCTACGCTAGATCAATGAAGGAAAAGACACACGGCTGGGATTAAAATGACACGACACCAGGGATACGGTTCTCAAGACCCCCGGAGGAGGTTATATTCGTTCGGAAGGTTAGATTACAACTACAAGAGGGACAGCAAAGGAAGATAGGCACTTAGACACAATCTTATATTAACCCCAACAGACGACAGATAAACGGGACAAAAGGCTGACTCACACGGGGATTGATGGCAAGGAAAGGCAGGCAGTCGATGGCTCAAGGTGCACTCTTGGCTCAAGGCAGAATCGACCCGGTTCGGTCTGGTCCAAAGATGCGGGGAGGTCGCAGCGCTCGGAGGTAGTGACTTGCTCTTCTTCAAGCTGGGGGCGCATCTCACCTCACGTCCGGTGAGTTGCTGCGTATATCCGGCGGGGAGTGACACGCCCTCGGCTCGTTAGCTCCGCCCCAGATGGAATCGGCTCGTTGCTTCTCATTGGGTGCGTGCGGGGGGGTTACCGGCTCCACCCTTGACGAGGGGCTGACAGGGAGCCCCTTCGTGGTAACCCCGTGGAGCGCATGGTCATGGCGGCTAACCGAGCCGGTGTGAGGACGCACACTCCCCCCGCGCGCCGTTGTTGTAGTTGTTGTTGTAGCTGTAGTTGTTGTTGTTGTTGTTGTTTGGGGAAGAAGATGGGAGGAGGTATGGGAAAGGTCCTAAACTCACTACTGGTGCCATATAATCACATTCTGGTGCAACGAAGAGTCAGAATTAATGGAAACGAGTCCTTAACTGACATAGACTAAGAATAACTAGCAAGATGTCCGAAAGTTGTCTACGTGAGATGCGGTGGACCTGGGCACGACATTTAATGGGGGAAAAAGGGGAAGGTCGGTTCTACAGAGTGTTATTTACAGGCAATGGGACTAGGGAATGGGGGATTGGGGATAGTTGGGGAGTATTGGGGAAATAGGGGAATATTTACAAGCGGATATGGAGGCCAAATTCCATATTCGCAACAATATTTTGATATTTGTCATGTCCAAATATCAGCTTCCCAGTTCAAAAGGTGCCTGAGATATTCCCCAGAAGAGAGAAGATATAAATAAGTACTTAATTAATCGATAATAATTAAGTAACTTATCAATTAATTGATTAATCAAAAAACAAAAAAATACTTTTTTTTCCGAAAGCACGTGCTCCCTATTGTGCCGAAACTTCAGCTTCCTAGCTCAAAATATGGCTGAGATATCGCCCGGATAAACAAACAAGAAAACAAACAAACAAGCAAGAAACCAGAGTGAAAACTGAGTACTCCCTTTCGGCGTGCAGCGCCTGTAGATGGCATAGCAAAGGAGCGGTGTACAACAAGTGCTGTTTGAAGAAATCTATTTACAGCCACATGACCTTGTACAAATGATTGGCCTAAAGGTTTTTCAGGCATGAACTCACCATTCCCTTAGTCTATCACAGCACAGAATTGAATTCCATTTCCTGGAATGACTTTGCAAACTTTTCCACGACTTCATCGAGACTTCATCTTCATCCATTCATGATGAATGTGAATGAATGCTCGTGTCCTCAACCTTCCTGAGAATCACTTTTCTAGATTGTGTAAAGTTACCCGTCTACAATAGCATCAGTTGACCGCTTTATTGGTGACTGTGCTATAATGATTTGAAAGTTTAACTGTTAACAGAGGTCACTGACATGATTGTCTGCAGGATATATACTCATATATTAAGTTGTATACCACGGAGGTATATAATAAACCTGGAGAGCCAATGACGGCTGTCGGCTGAAGCTAGCGGAAGTTGCTTGGCGGCCATATTGGGAAGCCGATTGTGTCTGCGTCCGTGTTTGATCTCACAATCAGCTGATCTCACAATTTCTGATTCATTTTGGATGCTTACCGACTGTAAGGAGTCTTATTTGTGAACGCGCTGTTTCAAAATGCCACAGTGTGTTGCATTTGACTGCACAAATACCTCAGGGAAGGCCTCCACATGCACATTTCACAAGTAAGTGACAAACCGCGATCGCGGGTGTTCTGCTTTTTCAGTTTTTGGCGTGGTCACGGTGGTGGGGCTAGGTAATTAAGTTTCAATGAAGTTTCAATGAAGTTTGAACACTGTGTTTGAATTTGATGATGTTAGACCACGCGCAGGGTGTGCAATACGACACAGATCTCAAATATAACTGTATTGTGTATTCACTAGGGCTATGTGAGTATGTCAGACTGATGTCTGATTGACTCATTCATTGCTTCAGATTGAAGTATCGAGATTGACTCGTCAGCTCGTGATCATTGTCAAGTGATTTAATTTGTGATGAGCTTAACTTAATTGTCCAGTCTACTACTGTCAGGGTTTCCATGCCCTCCTGTGTCACTCGTGAGCAGAAAGAGCAAATGGGGGTTACTTGTGGAAGGTACGAAAGTCCGACACATGGCAAACATTAGCAGATGAAGTTGTATTTAACTATACATATGAAACTCAAAATATTATTTTGATATGGAGTCGTTTTGACTCGGATGTTTTGACTGCCCTCTGAGGTTTTGACCCGCAACCACATTTTGTGACCACAATGTATTTTGTTTCAAGGTTTCCAAAGGATAAGGACTTGTGCTCTCGATGGACATCTGCCCTGAGAAGGGAGTCCTTCTACCCCACCCCAGGCACCACAGTTCTGTGCAGTGATAACTTCAATGAGAGTGACTTCGACAGGACTGGTCAAACCGTCCGACTGAAGCCGAAGTCCATCCCCAGCTGTTTCAAATTCCCAGCACATTTAAAGAAGGTAAACTATGTTATATTGGTATTCCACCTGTGTAATGTTAGTAATCCACCTATGCTATGTTGGTATTCCACCTATGTTAGGTTGGTATTCCCCATACAGTGGTGCCCACTTAAAGTCATACTGCTTATTTGAATATCCCGTCTATAGTCCTAGAATAGTGAAATCCAAAACCAGTTCCTATATAAACTATAGTGAATCTTCCCATGTAATGTCATAGAATAATATCATATCCCACTTAATTTCATAGTCAAATTGCTCACAATTGATTCCAAGCATAGTTATTTCCCAATTATTATCATACCTTCCTGTGGCCTCGCTCATTAACTCTGCCACCTGGCTAGGCGGCAGTCATGCATGGCTGATTATCACACCTACAAGTCACAAGACACTGAATTCATTCTCTGCATACATTGATCCCACAGAAAACATCGTTTCCATTCTCAGGGCCGCCGCCATTTTTAATCCTGCCCATTGGAATATCCCGGATATTGCCATAATTTCATCCTGCACAGGGGGTATGATAATAAGCGGGCTCCACTGTATTATGTTGGTATTCCACCTATGTTATGATAGTAACCCATCACATGCCATGTCTGCTGCTTCATATGCAGCTCCTAAGACATAGTTTTATGGAGAACAACTCAGTTGCTTTTTAAAAAAATTAGAGCTGAGCCGAATCCCATTTTGTACACTTTCTTGGCATTTCCCCCCCGAAGCTTTGTTGTAATAATATTTAACAAAATGTTTAGTCTTTGAAACAATGTTACAATACGTCCAACGCAGTCACATCTATTTCTAATTAGAACCCCAATCTAATGAACGAAGCTTCTAAGCATTCAGCTCAGCCCTAAAAACAACTTAATGAGTATTAATGGTTCACCTTTTCTTTTCTTTCCAAATAGGTTACAGTTTTGAGGAAAGCGCCAGTGGCCAGGTCTGTCATCCAAGAAGATACACCAGAACCTCAAGCCACTACTCAAGATCCTGAACCTGAGGCGGGACCCTCATTTCAGACCACAGATCACTCCTACTCCGTCACAAGTCCACTGGTATTGAAGCACAAGCTCGATGAAGCAGTCCACAAGCTGGACAACTTTCGAAAAAAATTAAAAGTGAGTCAGCAACACAACAGAAGGTTAGCCAGAAAAGTGGAGTCCCTGAATACCATCGTGGAAGTCCTGAGGGAGAATGGGATGGTCACCGACAATTGTATTGAAATGCTCAACACAACATTCTCTGGTGTGTCAAAAGCTATTGTGAGCAGAATGCTGAAGAACAAAGGCAGCGGCAAACGCTCGAGAGATGAATACGATCCAGTCATCAAAGCTTTCGCACTCACTCTTCAATTTTATTCTGCTAAAGGATACGACTATGTTCGAGAGACATTCGACTTGGCACTGCCAAGTCCATCCACAATCCGGAAATGGTACAGTGCAATTGATGGTTCACCTGGTTTTAGTGCAGTTGTATTCCAAGCACTAGAGAGCCGGTTTAAAGCAGAAAAGGAGACTGGCAAGAGAACACTGTGTAGCCTGATGTTAGACGAGATGGCCATCATGAAGGCAATTGACTTTTTAGGGGACAAGGTATTGGGGTACGTCGACATCGGAAACGGAGTCCAAGATGACAGTGCTCCCCAGGCCAGCAACGCACTGGTTTTCATGCTGGTTGCACTGAATGACAGTTGGAAAGTGCCTGTAGCATACTTTATGATAAATGGATTGTCGGGGAAGGAACAGGCGAATTTGGTGACACAATGTCTACTAAAATTGCATGATATCGGTGCAGAGGTGGTTTCCTTAACTTGCGATGGACCGTCCGCTCATTTGACAATGTTACGTGAGCTAGGTGCCGACATCACGCCGCAGAATGTGAAACCAACATTTCCCCACCCAGCAAATCCCGAAAAGAAAATTTGTGTTGTACTCGATGCATGTCACATGCTTAAACTTGCAAGAAACTGTCTTGGATCCATGAAAATGATGGAGGATGGCAACAAAAAAGTCATCGCGTGGAAATACATCCAGGCACTCTTTGATCTGCAGAAGAGGGAAGGCTTGCGTCTGGGAAATAAGCTCTCCCGGAAACACATCGAGTGGAAGAGCAATGTCATGAAGGTGGACACAGCCGCTCAGACATTGAGCACTAGTGTGGCAGATGCAATTCGGTTTTGCAGGGACACTTTGCAACTATCAGAATTTCAGGGCAGTGAGGCTACCTGCCAATACATTGAAACATTGGACAAACTGTTTGACATTCTAAATTCTCGCAATCCATTGGCACGAAACTACAAGGCACCACTCATGACATCACGAGAAGGACCTTTCCTGCCATTCCTGGATACTGCCTACAGTTACTTGTCCAACATCAAAAACATGAATGGTCAAGTTATGACCAATACGCGTTTGAAAACCCCCTTCATTGGTTTCATGATCTGCATAGAGAGTGTCACAATTTTGTATTTCACATATGTCAAACCTGCCTCATCTCCCCTGCGATACCTGCTCACGTACAAAATGAGCCAAGACCACATTGAACTTTTCTTTGGAGCGGTCCGCATTGCATGTGGAAGTGGGAATAACCCAACGGCCCGGCAGTTTGTTGCCGCATATAAGCACCTCTTGATGCGACATGACATCAAGTCTGCAAGTGGGAACTGTTCTGCACAGGACTCAACCAGAATCCTGAATGCGGCTTCCTTCAAGTGCGTTGCAAAGCAGGCTGTGCCTGACGAGAGTCACGACATGTTGGTGGCCAGACGATACGACCTGGAGCTGAGATCGCTGGCAAAAGAGGACCACGACTATGCGGATATTCCAAATTTTGAGCAACTTTCCATCTTTACAGAGTCATGTGTTGGCTATATTGCCGGCTATGTGGTGAGGATGGTGAGGAAGACTCTGAAGTGTAGCCAATGTCTTTCTGCATTGACCAGTAACAACGAAGAATGGCAAACCACACCAATGTACAGCCTGATTGTTACCAAGAACAGGGGTGGCCTCATAGTTCCCTCGCACAGTGTTGTTCGTATCTGTGAGGCGACTGAACGCTGTGTCAAGAGGCTCCTGGCTGTAACCAATGGCAAAATGCCTCGTGAAAGTGGGATAAGAGCGGCAATTTCCACTTCTGTCCTTTCTGAGGTCGGTCCGTCTACATTTGCTTCCTTGGATCGGCACATGTTTGACTGTGAGGCAGACAGCAACCATGTGTTTGCTGTAATACATTCTGTATCACAATCATACAGCAAGATACGTTTCCATCATGTTGTGAGAACACTCGATGATGACATGAAGGAAGAGCGCATCAGGAAAAAATATTGCAAACTGGTCCTGTTTGCTCACCAGTGAGGCAACACCAGAGCAAGCTGAAATATAAGAGCGACCTCATCTCTACATGGTAGTCGCGTGAATTGTGCAGAATTGTGCATAAATATATATTGGTGTTTAGTTGTGGAAGATGTAGTCCTGTATATCTATTGATTTATGTTTTAATACTGGAAGAGTAAGTCGGGCTGGAAGCTCGAGAAATATGTATTTCTACTTTGTTTGGTGACTTGAGTACCGATACGTTTGTTTGAAAAGCAATGAAGTACCTGGTCTAGTAGGCCTACTTTTGGTTGCAATTTATGATGTTCATGCAAGTGCATTTTCAATGTATTTAAGTACAATTGGCATTACTTTTTCATTATGTCCATGTTTATATCATTGTTTGATATGGGATGAATTGCTTTGAGGTATGTGGAATAAGTTGTGGGTGTTATGTTCACTGCAAAATTGCCTGTGTAGAACAACTGATCAAACATGTATTAACTGTCCTACATTGTTTTCAAAAACTCGTGAACTTTGGTCAACCATTAACCATGGAAAATTAAAGATTTGTGTTCACAGATAGTTCATAGAACAGTGGCAAGCAGATCTGATCTGATGGTATATCTGTGAACACAAATCTTTAATTTTCCATGGTTAATGGATAGTTGCCCTTTGTCTGATATGGCGAGTTCACCAACACTTCATGTAAATATTTAAACTGTAAAAGATGTATTGCATGAGATGTCTATATCTCCGCTCCATTATTCATGTAACAATTACCATGTCCTGCTGAACGTTCCATTGCAACATGTAAGTCTTGTATGTTATGAATAGCAAAAACTTCCGAAACCCAAGAATTGTGTGGGTTAACTACATGACAGCGTTTCATGTCATTTATGTGACTGACTCACTGTTGATGTGTTGCTGACCCATGTCAGTGTAGAATAAACTCTGGTTATCATTATATCTGCGTGGTTTCTAACATCTCGGTAATAGAAACATACACATCTTAGTTACAATATAATGACTGAATTAAGTAACATCATATAACATGACAACACATCAGATCTTTATATTGAGGAATATTATTGAACAAGCCAAAGAATGGCAAACGACGATGTACCTCAATTTTATAGATTTCTAGAAAGCTTTCGACTCCTTGCCCAGAGAATGTCTGGGTCATAATGAAGAAATACAGCATACCTGGAAAATTAGTGAACCTTGTAAAAGCCCTTTACCAAGACTTTCAATGTGCGGTCGTTGACCAAGGTGAAACAACAGAATGGTTCAAGGTGAAGACAGGAGTTAAACAGGGGTGTAACATGTCAGGATTCTTATTCCTACTAGTGGGTGATTGGGTCATGAGAAGAACGATAAAGAACACCGAGCGGTAATTTTGGGCACTTTTTTTTCAAACAAGCTCTAAACCATTGGATTCCCCAGGAAAAATGCGTCTAGAATCAACTTCAAACTTAATGAACACCATTTCCTTAAAGAACGGGATTCTGAGCCCGAATATCAGTTCAAATATTAGTATTCTATATTAATTAAATAGTCGGCGGTCCTAAAATTCGCTCCAGCTGCATCATCAGTGCGCCACGCCTTTGCTTTGACAGGCTTTGTTTACAAAACAATCGGCTTCCCAATATGGCCGCCAGACTATTTCTGGTGGCTTCACGGCGGCTAATGCTGCGAGGTGGCCAATTGGCTCTCCAGGTTTATTAATAATTATTATATACCTCCGTGTTGTATACTAGTTGAGCCCGTGGAACTTCCGTGCAACAGACGGAGAGGACAACTTTGTCAAGAAAATACACAGATCCGTGGGATGAATAGAATCGTACCTCAGTGGTTAAGGTGTGTGTGTGTGAATCCTCCACTTGGAACTTTGTGTTTCCTCTCGTGTTTCTAGAAAGAACTGGATTTATCAACACCTGCCTGATGACGACATTGCTGTCAAATTGTACGTCATACAAATCGTCTTTATCGCCAGATTACATGCAAACCCCGAGGAAAAACCCCGAGAAATACCCCGAGAACCGGTCCCTGTAAAATATGCATCCACTATGAACAGTTTTCCGTCTGAGGTTGACATCAGTGTTCTCATCACCCTCCGCCACAATAAAGCGAGACATTAAAATAAACTGTTCCCATCACCAAATAAATTTCCTTGGCAAAAATCTGCGACTGTTCGTTGCAGTAAAATAACCACTTTACAACAAACGGAACTTCAGCACTACATATTACCTTCAGAACAACAACAACAACAACAACAACAACACGATCGCCTGGGATTACGATCCCCCTCCCCAACCCCACTCTCCTCTCCCAATCAGCACCATCACAGAACAGTTGTTGAAGAATATAAACTCACAGGCTTGTGGATTTACTTTTGTTTGATAAAGAAAAGTATGATTATTTTATAAATATATTTGTTTTCAAAATGATAAAAAATGGCAAACTAGAACGGCACTCAGTAGAGAGCAAACCTCTGCCTGGTTTGCCATATCACTCAATGGTGAAGATTCAATTAAAAAATTCTACTAGCTGGATCCGGATCTTCACCAAAATTGAAGCAAGTCTTCCTTGTCACGCACACACAACCTGTCCAACAAGTTTCGTCCAAATCCATCCACAACTTTTTAAGATATCCTGCTATGTATCGTTTTTCGTCCTATCTCCCAATAGTGAAGAATCATTAAAAAAATTAAATAATTCTCATATCCGAATCCATATTCAGATATTCGCAAAAATCGAATCGAATCGTCCTTGTCAGACTCCCAACGGGTCCACCATGTTTCGTCCAAATCCGTCCATAACTTTTTGAGATATTCTGCTATGTATCGTTTTTGGAACTATCTCCCAATGGTGAAGAATCACTTTACAAATTATAGTAGCCGGATCCGAATCCGGATCTTCACCAAAATCGAATCATTTCGTGCTTGTTAAATACGCGACATCGCTGCCAAATTTCATCCAAATCCGTCCACAACTTTTTGAGATATTTTCTTCACAAACAAACGCACAAACAAACAGACAAACAAGGGACGTCATGCAGAGCATGATACTTGCAAAATCCACACTCTTCCCTCCACCCCTCCCCCAAAAATAGATTGCAATTGATCCAGAAAATTGTCCATTTCATCAATATTAAAATTGACGATCTTGATCAAAGATTTATGAAATAGGATGAAAAGTGATTATTTTTAGATTAAAATTGATGATTTTAGAAGTTTGACATCGAGTTGACCTTTGACCTATTGACCTCCAAATAGTTTGTTTCCCAATTCAGTGACTCAATGTGCAAATGCTGTTCAACTTCCAAGTCAATCGGATGAAAATTGATGATTTTTGAAATTTGACCTAAAGTTGACCTTTAACCTTTTGACCTCAAAATAGTTTGTGTCCCAATTTAGTGACTCAATGTGCAAATGCTGTTCAACTTCCAAGTCAATCGGATGAAAATTGATGATTTTTGAACTTTGACCTAAAGTTGACCTTTAACCTTTTGACCTCAAAATAGTTGGTTTCGCAATTTAGTGACTCAATGTGCAAATGCTGTTCAACTTCCAAGTCAATCGGATAAAAATGGCGATTTTAGAAATTTGAGCTCCAAGTGATCTTTGACCTTTAACCTCAAAATCAATAGGCTTCTCAATTCTGACGACCTCTACAACTTGGTGAAATTTCATGACGATTGGTTTAGAAGTGTGACCTGTAGGCCGGTGACAAACAAACAGACAGACAAACAGACAGACAGAATGAAAAATCACTCATAAAAGAGCGACACATGGCTAAAGAAAACAAAGCAGAATGGCACTCAGTAGAGAATCCTTTTGACCTAAAAAATAATTGGTGGTTGAATTCAGTTGACTGATATGAAAATCCAATTAAATTTCAAGTCAATCAGATGAAAATTGAAGCTTTTAGAAATTTGAAAAAACTGGTTGACCTTTGGCCTATTTTGACCTTTTGGCCTATGCTGATCTCAAAAAATAGTTGGTTGAATTCAGTTAACTGATATGTAAATCCCATTCAAATTTCAAGTCAATCGGATGAAAATTGAGGATTTTAGAAATTGGAAAAAGAGTGGTTGAACTTTTGACCTCAAAAATATATAGGATTTTTTCGGACTACGAACTTTACCATTTGGTGAAGTTTCGTGAAGATCGGTTTCAAATCCTGACCTGTAGGCAAGTTTAAGTGAGCAGACAGACAAACACACAAACACACACACACAAACAAACACACACACACAAACCGGAGTGATCAACATATTTGCAAAAAAAATAAAAAGAAATGACAAACAGACAGAGGTGAAAACACCTCCATCCACCTTTGGTGGCGGAGGTAATAAAACATTTCGATGTTCGCAAGCCATGCTTTGTCCAAATTTGATGTTGCTTTATAAATGATTTTGATGGAAAAAAAATTTGTCCATCTATAGCAGAAGTTCCTTTAGATAAATGAAGTTGATAGGTGGAAAGTGAGCCGAGCCAGAGACTTACCATTAGCACAATTAAAATGGGAATGGGAACAGGTCGAAACGGGATTCGAAACATTGAAACGGGATTCTAAAAATTGAAACGGGATTCTAAACATGAACGTGTCAGTCGTTGGGTGGGATTTCTTTGATGTGCTATGCACAAAAAGCACAGCCTCGATTGCTCCCAAATAAAATAAAATAAAAACCTGAGCGATGTATAAGCACAGAACGCTGGCTTGATTGCTTAATGCCTTGGAAAAAAAAAACATCTCGGGTTAGTCGGTGAAGCAAAAACATGGCTCTCACTTATGTTCATAATTATATATTTTTTAAATCATGTTTATTTATTTGATAGATTCCAATCCACTGGGCTATGAAGGAATGCTCCTATAGGCCAGAGGCTTTGAAGCCTGGGGCCGACACAAACTGTGTCTCAAAAGGCTTGCGACACCGATGGGCTGCAACCTTTGATGCTTTTAATAGTCGCTTTTGTTCTTTATCACACTGAAAATAAAACCTATAGAGAAGATCTCTAAAGGTTCTTCATTTCCAATTAAAGGCTGAATGGAACACCAATCTACAAATTAAAGGGTCGTGAATTGATTCCACCATTGCCCTGATTCAAAATGGAAAATCTTGGCCCAGTGAAGCCCGTTCGCATGTTCGGCCGAGAAATTGCTTCTTCGCTTGCTTCAGGGTTGAATGACTTCCATATTCACTACAATTACCGACACTCATTCATTTACTCACAGGTAAAGCACATTTAGCTCCTCTGTAATAACAGCCAGGGGGGTCATTGCGAAAGAGTGTGTGTTTAGTAGCAGCATAATTATTATGAAAAGTACCAATGTGTGTTCTCCTTTTGACATATTCCAGAGTAATGGTCGCTAAGGGTTCGTGGTAGAGTCTCATATTTAACTTTCACGTGGACCCACCCACATCGAAGACCTCTTTAATCATATTTAGAGAACACTACAGAGAAACCTTCTTTGAAACAGTCTCTGATGCCTTGACCAGCTCGATTCGTGCTGATTTGGCATCTACAACCACAGTTAATTCACAAAAATCGAACTTGTTTGCTCAATATATTTGAACGACAACTCTTGCGCTGAAGACGGTTGAAGTTCAATATCGTCTTTACAGCTGCGATGTGTGAAGACAGATACACGGGCAGTCTATACTGAATATGAATATATGAATAATACACGAATATATGAATATAACAGATACACGGGCAGTCTATACTCTTAGGTAGTAAACCGCGTAATGCTCGAAATATTTACATCCATCTCATCTGTTTCCTCGGTTTCAGTGATTTCTTGATCTAGACACGACCAAGAGTATGTGTTGTGGTCCCCTGGTGTTGAAGATGCCAAAATGGCCCCCCAGATATGACTGGTCCAAATTCAGGCGAAGTCAGCAGTATTGAGCGCCTGCATCTGGATCGGTAAAAACCAAGATGGTTCATTATTGGTGTTTTTGGGAGGGAGCAAATTTGCTTGCATCATCTGCTCTGGTGGACATCACTGTGAGCGTTTAGAGATTGGTCGACATTTCAACAGAAGTTCGACAGATGAGAGGTGAATATAATGCCTCGAAGTCGAAGGTATCCTACCACCCTTGCGTAGACACTAAAATGCTACCTCCGGAACATTGAATGATAATGCGGCCGAAAATCCGTTTGAATAGAAAAACAAATACCAAGATTTAGTCAGGTTCACGATGTTAACAAATATAATTTCGTTCAAAAATTTGGGATTAGCAAACCTGTACATTTTTGGAATCATCAGAGCATGGAGAATCTGAAAATCAATGTTGGCATTTGCACAGACACCTGCATGGCCGCCATTTTGGATTTTGAAAATGGCCGCCATAAAATACATATTTTACGCTATCTCGGCTTCTAGTCAACCTAGAGACTTAATTAAATATGCTAATCCTGTGTTTTCTGGGTCAAGGAATCCAATAAAGGCCTCAAAATAGTGCTCAGGATTATAGAAAAGCAGCAAACAAAGGTAATTGAAAACCATTGTCTTTATATTTGTGATATAACTGTATTACATAATACATGATATTGCAAGTCCTTTGAAGTTATAGGTTGTTATAGGAAGTTATAGGTAGTATCAGATTGAACTATAAGTCCTATACACAGGATCTACTAGGTCTACACCGTTCAGGAATATGCTTTTACAGATCTTCATCACTGTCCTGAGTGTCATTTTCGCAAAGGAGTCTATGCAAATGTAAACATTAATTTTTGGATTCCTCATGCTCTGAATATTCCAAAAATGTATAGTTTTGCTAATCTACCAAAATTTTGAACGAAAAAACATAGTGAACCTGACTAATTCATTAGTTGGATTTTAGTAATTGCAGAGCAGATTTTTTTAAATTTTTTTTTTCATGTAATTGTTTTTAGTAATTGTAGAAAGACCTGCAGAGACCCCAATCATTCCCATTTTCTTCTACCTTCACCCTTGAATCCATATTGGAGCCTTCAGTCACCACTGAAGTAATGTTGCATAAACACTATACTTGCAAAACTCAATTTTATATTTTTGTAATTTGGGTTAAAGATGATATTCCCACTAAAATTACATGTATGCTTCAAATCAAATGAAACTCTAGTGTTATTGAGCTTGAAACCTTTGCCACCGATGGTTGGTAGAGATCATGCAGGTTGTTTTCACCTGTCTGTTTGTAAACAAGATATCTCAAAAAGTTGTGGACGGATTCAGCCAAAATTTGGTGGAGAGGTTTTGAAATGATTCGATGTTGGTTAAGATCCAGATCTGGATCTGAGAATTTTTAAAAAGTGATTCTTCACCATTGAGAGATCGGGCAAAAACCGATAAATATCATGATATCTCAAAAAGTTGTGGACAGATTCAGACAAAATTTGGTGGAGAGGTTTTGAAATGATTCGATTTTGGTGAAGAACCGGATCTGGATCTGAGTATTTTAAAAAGTGATTCTTCACCATTGAGAGATCGGGCAAACAATGATATCTCAAAAGTTGTGGACGGATTCAGACAAAATTTGGTGGAGAGGTTTTGAAATGATTCGATTTTGGTGAAGATCCAGATATGGATCTGAGAATTTTAAAAAGTGATTCTTCACCATTGAGAGATAGGGCAAAGACCGATAAATATCATGATATCTAAAAAAGTTGTGGCCGGATTCAGACAAAATTTGGTGGAGAGGTTTTGAAATGATTCGATTTTGGTGAAGATACGGCTCTGGATCTGAGAATTTTAAAAAGTGATTCTTCACCATTGAGAGATCGGGCAAACAATGATATCTCAAAAGTTGTGGACGGATTCAGACAAAATTTGGTGGAGAGGTTTTGAAATGATTCGATGTTGGTTAAGATCCAGATCTGGATCTGAGAATTTTTAAAAAGTGATTCTTCACCATTGAGAGATCGGGCAAAAACCGATAAATATCATGATATCTCAAAAAGTTGTGGACAGATTCAGACAAAATTTGGTGGAGAGGTTTTGAAATGATTCGATTTTGGTGAAGAACCGGATCTGGATCTGAGTATTTTAAAAAGTGATTCTTCACCATTGAGAGATCGGGCAAACAATGATATCTCAAAAGTTGTGGACGGATTCAGACAAAATTTGGTGGAGAGGTTTTGAAATGATTCGATTTTGGTGAAGATCCAGATATGGATCTGAGAATTTTAAAAAGTGATTCTTCACCATTGAGAGATAGGGCAAAGACCGATAAATATCATGATATCTAAAAAAGTTGTGGCCGGATTCAGACAAAATTTGGTGGAGAGGTTTTGAAATGATTCGATTTTGGTGAAGATCCGGCTCTGGATCTGAGAATTTTAAAAAGTGATTCTTCACCATTGAGAGATCGGGCAAACAATGATATCTCAAAAGTTGTGGACGGATTCAGACAAAATTTGGTGGAGAGGTTTTGAAATGATTCGATTTTGGTGAAGATCCAGATATGGATCTGAGAATTTTAAAAAGTGATTCTTCACCATTGAGAGATAGGGCAAAGACCGAATAAATAACATGATATCTAAAAAAGTTGTGGCCGGATTCAGACAAAATTTGGTGGAGAGGTTTTGAAATGATTCGATTTTGGTGAGATCCGGCTCTGGATCTGAGAATTTTAAAAAGTGATTCTTCACCATTGAGAGATAGGGCAAAAACTGAAAAATATCATGATTTCTCAAAAAGTTGTGGACGGATTCAGACAAAATTTGGTGGAGAGGTTTTGAAATGATTCGATTTTGGTGAAGATCCAGATCTGGATCTGAGAATTTTAAAAAGTGATTCTTCACCAATGAGAGACAGGACAAAAACCGATAAATATCATGATATCTCAAAAAGTTGTGGACGGATTCAGACAAAATTTGGTGGAGAGGTTTTGAAATGATTCGATTTTGTTAAAGATCCGGATATGGATCTGAGAATTTTTGAAAGTGATTCTTCACCATTGAGAGATCGGGCAAAAACCGATAAATATCATGATATCTCACAAAGTTATGGACGGATTCAGACAAAATTTGGTGGAGAGGTTTTGAAATGATTCGATTTTGGTAAAGATCCGGATATGGATCTGAGAATTTTTGAAAGTGATTCTTCACCATTGAGAGATAGGGAAAAAACCGATAAATATCATGATATCTCAAAAAGTTGTGGACTGATTCAGACAAAATTTGGTGGATGAGTTTGGTAAGTGAGAAGAACAAGCTGATTCGATTTTGATTCAGGTCCGAATCCAGACCAGGCCTATCAGTGGGATACAAAATGTAAACTGTTCAGTTTGATGGAGGTGTATGCTCTCCAACGAGTACTGTTCGAATTCAAATGATGTTTTTCTAATACTTAGAAATTAAAGTCTCATTTCATTGCATGATCATGTGGTCATCAGGAGGACACAATTCACTCTTCACATGCTTTTTACATTTTGTTTTAAATTGTTCAGGCGACTGCCGGTGTTTTCTAAATATGAGGATGAATGTTATTACGCTTTTGAAAAGTTATTTAATCCGTTATCAAGGATCATGGAAGAGCAGGACACAAAGGGTCAGGGGTCAATATTTCAGTACAGATTAGCCAATAGTTTGTCTGTGAAAAGAACTGAGGGTTAGGAGAAAGGATTGGGAAGGGGTGGGATGGTCGGGAACAAATAAATATAATTATATAATGTTGTGATTATAATGCCCCATACTCTGTCGCGGTAGGAATTTGTAATCTGTTCATGGTGCTGGCGATAGCTCGCCTACCCTTCGCGAAGGACACCGTGAGATCTTTAAGATCCACCAACTAATGCTGGCCGACGGGACGCCAAGTTTAACGTCCATCCGAGGGACAGCACACGCATTGATGAAAAACCCTGGCTGTGAATCACCAGAGCGGCAGTTTATAGTTGGGTCAGGATTCTAACCCAGCAGGCAAAGCTTAGAGGTGAGTGTGCCTACCTCTTGGCCATCCTGCCATTGAAATTTCGAATGTATCTATTCCATTTATCAAGTGTGTACAATGTATTATGTGTAAGTCAAAAGGTTGTTATGGCAAAGGGAGGAAATGACTTGTTATTATGCCTTCAGGTGCAATAACAAAACATCTATTGTGAATATAACGAATAATCATTCCATTCATATATCAGGTCAATAACAACCCAACGACACTGAGATGAAATACTACACATAGGTCTCTGCTCTGTCCTCGAAACTGTCCACATAAAGCAGTTCCTTATACTCTGGACTTCTCGACCTTGATATGCTCTGTGGTTACCTGAGTTTTCAAACAATGACAATCAAGAGAGCAGTTCCATATTGGGTGCATGCCCCAAACATCCTGTGACGTCATCAACATGATGAGTGAGACATCCCAGGAAACAACAATAATGATTCCTTTCAATAACTCATTGGAAGCCATTTGGAGTTTTCAGTACAGTATCGTCTCTTTAAAACAATGTGAGGACAGTCATTGCTACAACATATACCATGTGCACACATTTTCTGCCATTATGCATGAAATCAGGTATTTTTATGTGAACGAGGCTCGCAGTGGAAGTTGTAGGCTGTATAAATCACATGGAGGACAAAGGCATTAATAGAGATAAATATACTTTCACATTATTATAACTCTGACATTTTTATATGCAACAGTCCAGGCAATGGTATGTTGGATTTGAACCTGGATTCCCAGCATCATGGGTCAAGGGTCACCACAACAACAACAACAACATGCATTTTAAGGCCATTTTCCCTGCTAGAGCGGGGGTTAGCCTTGCGGTCCCCATGACAATCTTCTCCATTTTGCCCTATTTTCTGCATCTCTCCTTGTTAACCCCCTTGCCCGCATTTCTTCTTCCACCATCTTTAGCCAAGTCTTTCTTGGTCTTCCCCGTCCTCTACTTCCTTCTACATTCATTTCCATCACTCTTCTCAACCAGTCACTTTCATCCTTCCTCAACACATGACCAAACCATCTCAACCTGTTCCTCTTCACATTATCAATCACAGGCTCTATTCCCATCATCTTTCGCAATTCATCATTTGTCTTCCTCTCTCTCAACGATACTCCACACATCCACCGAACCATTCACATTTCCACCCTTTCCAGCCTTCGTTGCTGCTCTACATTCATTACCCATGTCTCGCTCCCATAAATCATAACACTTCTCACACATGCAGCATACACCTTTCCCTTCAGCTTCAACGACACTCCCCTCATCATCAGCACGCCACTCAATTCCCGAAACTTCTTCCATGCACATCTCACTCTAGCAACCGTTGCCGAGTCTGATCCACCTTCTCCATTCAGCATGTCTCCGAGGTAGCAAAATGTTTTCACACCTTCCAGCTTCACGCCGTCTCCAAGATCCAACTCAACATTTCCTCCATCTGCAGCTCCCTCTGTGCACACCTTATACTTGAATGTAGCTGCCACACTGGTTAATGACCATCTCAACCACTACATTTTTGATGAACCCACTCAGCGCACATTGTACATTGAATGGAGTTCACTCCGACACCCTTCCTGCACACAGCACATGGCCACTTCCCAGTTCTTTCCACCTCACCACATGCTTTACCACTTGCCATCACCTTAGTTTTTCCGATATTCACCTTCAGACCTTTTGTCTCCATACATTCCTTCCACTTGTTCATCTTCTCCTTCAGTCCATCCATACTTTCAGCATTCAACACCAGATCATCTGCATACAACAACTCCCACGGTAAACCCTCCTTTACGTTCTGAGCCAGCACCTCCATCACAGCTACAAATAGTAGTGGACTTGGTACCGACCCCTGATGCACTCCCACCTTCACCTCAAACTCACCACTGTTCCCGTCCTTCGTCCTTACAGCTTCGTCCTTATGCGCTCTCTCGTGCATTTCCATCACTACTCTGATCAACGGGCAAGGGTCACTACAGATATTATATCAAGGGAGGCACAAAGCACCCCTCCCTTTATATAGGATGGTTTCTCTGTGTGCAACTTTAACACAGGGACTGGAAATACGTTTCTCGGCTTCGACTGGACAAATTCGGCTGCAAATTACAGAAGTAAATGCTTTGTACATCGAGGTAATATGTTCCAAATTTCAGCAATGTTTCGTTTCCGCATTCTTGAATTTTATTAAGAAAACCTTCAACCTTGCAGTGTCCATGTGTTTTATACCTCTCCCACCACCCCCTCCCTTCCCGTGCCTCCTCCCCCAAACCCTCTCCCTCCCACAGTTCTCTCGATATCCCTGCTCTCAAATGTTGTGCTTGTGTGCTTCCCCCTCTCTCCCCATCTTGTCTACCACTCCGCTTATTATATGTTTTATGTCTCCGTTTTTTTTGTGATTAATGTTAGCTCTATCACGAGCCTCGATCTTTTATACAAAAAAAAAAAAATTCACCTTGCTGTCTGTCCGTCCGTCTGTCTGCCCAAAAATGTGTTGGCGCTCATATCTCAAAGGCTATAACTTGAAACGAGCTGAAACTTGGAATATACATCGGCCAATACATCTAATTAATGGTTTTCAAAACAAATTCTACCTAAGTGCTGATATTAAAATAAAAAGAAGCCTTTATATTTAATGTATTTTCAGTTTGGATAAAAGAGGGGGGAAGTAGAACCAGAAGTAGAAGGAAATTCAAGTATAAAGGAGAATTGTTATGGAGTGAAAATATGAAGTTTTTTTGTTTTGATTTTTTGAAGCGAGAAGAAATAGGATAGTTTTGAGGGAATAGAGGCAGCATACCTGGGAACACACCCAGGATAAGAGCAAGATGGCAGGATACACTTTCTAACCGAGCGAAGGCCGTTCAGGCCTTGACAATGTGAAATGAACGAAACATATAACAAAAAGAAAAACAACCAACGAATTAACATGAAATATTGCACTGGATACAACAGAAACACTGATATGAATGACACAACATAAAAACTATGAATCCGGTTCAAAAACTCAGTTTTGTTGAGGTGGAAGTAAATAATGTAGCTGAGATTTCACCATAAATTTGCAAAAAAAACCTGAACCGGAAGTTTTGTATCCCACTGATTGGCTGGATCTGTATCCGGATCAGAACCAAAATCGAATCTGCTTGTTCTCGCCACCTGCGCACCTTGACCATCCACCTGTTTTGTCATAATCTGCGCACAACGATTTGAAATATCATGCTATATATCGTTTTTGGCCCTATCTCTCAATTATGAACAATTACTTGTAAGATTTAGAAAAATTATAGTATCTGGATTTCCTGCTCAAAAACAAACTGGAGTGAAAACATAACCTGTATCCACCTAGTTAGTGGTGGAGCTAAGGAATGGGTGACCACTTATGACGTCTTGCCATGACACAATGCACATTGGGCGATATATGGGATTGGACAGAAAAACGACAAACATTTTCAAAACTTCAGGGAAGTGAAGTTAAAATTCACACACTTCATACGGTGTGGTCTCCCTGCTCTGACTTCACCCGCTTGTGCCACTTGGGAGACAAGACAAGCTCACACCTTTTTTTATCAGGTGTGGGAGAGGTCCACCAAATAACCAAGAGGGAATTGGCACCAAAACTAACCATCTTCCTGGTATATTTAGCCATTGTATTTAGTGCAATGAAGGTAAGAAAGCAGTCAGTTTGGTATTGCAAATTGCGAGAAGCGTACAAAATGTAATCGGATGAGTTTTTTTTATTCAATGTTGAGGCTGGTGGAGGAGCTAGATCCAAGAACACATCAGGACGTAACAGAACAAACGGAAGGGTAGAAAGAGCGGGAAAAACACACCAGCAGCAGAGTTAGAGGTTTTTTTTGGCATACAAGATCGAGGCTCGTGTAAAAGGTAACATTAATGACAAAAAAACAAACGGACACATAAGGCGAAATAAAGGTAGCGGGAGACAAGATGGGGAGAGAGGGGGAAGCACACAAGTACAACATTTGAGAGCAGGGACATCGGGAGATCTGTGGGGGGGAGAGTGCTTGGGGGGAGGAGGCATGGGAAGGGGAACAAAAAGGAAAATGAACACGTGAAAAAGGAAAAGGAACGTGGGAAAGGGGAAGTTGAGGAACTAAACAGAGGGACACTTGGAGTAATAGAGATGTGTGGAAGAATAAGGGCTAGGAGAGGATACTGATAAAATCTCTGGAAAGAAAAACTGGAAACGTGGAAAGAAGTTGGCTTGAGGAAGGCTATTGTGGGTAAAAAGATCATAGTTTTGGTTGGGGGTTGATCCGAGATGGTGGTGAACAGCTGTCTTAAAGACTTGGAGGGATGAATAAGTTTGAAGAGAAAAAGAGAGGAACAAATGAGTGGAGGGAGGTATTGATTCTGGATTTTGGGAGATTCGATCCAACCCATATTTGAGTGTACGGAGGTGAGTGGGAGGTTTCATCAAGTTCTCAATACAATTATGATTTTGAGTGTCCTCCTGTGCAAAACTGCTATCCCTCCGCATGTAAAAACATTCACGGGTTCGGCATTGGCAGTTTCGCCATTTACCGCATGTGGAAACATTTTCTGGATGATGGCGGAATTTCCGGTAACGGGTGGTGTCTGAGGAGAGATGAGTGGATTTGGGACTCCGATTCTGACCAACTCTGACGTCTATTCACCACATGCTAAATTGGTGACCCCGACATGATCCAAATGGACAGACAAGGCGTTGCAAGCACATAAACAGTCCCCGGGAATGACAAACCAGCCATGCGTTTTCTGATTGTTCAACCAGCTCCATCCATCGGAGCGGTTTCGATGAAGTTGGCACCATTCTAACCTGTCGACCTGCACCTGTGGTTTACACAATTCAAAGCCTAATTAGACACTCAGGACGTTACTACAGTCGACGCAGTTCAAATACATATTTGGCTCCTTGTCACCGGAAAATGCAACGGAGGTGAGAGATATTTTAACCCTTGGGTGCATTGATTGGGCCTCGGAGGCCCATAAGGTTTTTCTTTTGTTGCAAAAACTATGCGGTACAATTTTTTTTTTGGAACGAGCCTCATTTTCACCGACTTTCATGTTGTTACACAAAATTAAGTGACAAAATATATATATATATATTTCATTCAGGCTCCTGGGTAAATCTTCATTCTTCACTTATAACCCTAAAATCTGACACGAATGCAGGCCTGGGGCCTTCGCGGCCTCGCATAAATGTTGTTGTACTACTATGTTATATCATTATTTTCTTGATATGGGCCTCATTATATGCTCCTATAACTTGGTTACAAATAATTCAGTGACAAAAATATGAAAATAAAAAAACTTACACGAATACATTTGTGGGGCCTTTGAGGCCCAATGGCTGCATAGGTGTAGGATTTTTGACAGTTTTGGCCATATACATTCTAAATAAAAGGATTAGTGAATCATATTTTTTGAGCAAATACTCCTCCATGAGCCTCAAGTTTTTAGAGAGAAAAAGTTGAAAAACCGAGAACAAAAAGAAAATTTGAAAAAAAATTTAAAATCATTAATTGTATGGGATTCTTCCATCTAATGGGATCAATGATTCACATTTTCTGAGCAAATACACATCCATGAGCATCGAACTGGATTGAAAAAGGATATGAAAGAAAAAAAAATCTATAAAAAAAAAAATAATGTTTTAAAATAAATATTAATAATTTTCCTCTCAAAGCTGAATGCCTCAACTCTGTGTTTGCCTCTAAATCTTGTGTCCCAAACCCATCCCTCTCTGTACCCACCGTACCCAGTCGTACCCAGCTGCTCCTGGACTCTGTGTCCTTTCCTCCTGACAAGGTGGAAAAGTTTCTGTCAACCCTCGACTCTGATTCTGCAACTGGACCTGACGGCATCAGCCCACGGGTCCTAAAATCCTGTTCTTCCGCTCTTTCACTCCCTCTCTCTGTTCTATTCACCCTCTCTTTTGCTCAAGGTCATCTGCCATCTGCTTGGAAATCAGCCAACATCACCGCTTTACACAAAAAGGTGCAAAAACAGATCCTAGCAACGACAGACCAATCAGCCTTCTCCCAATTATCAGCAAAGTCATGGAATCCATCATTGCTTCGGATATGAAATCTTTCCTCTTCTCCAATGGCTTGATCTCTGATCATCAATTTGGTTTCAGACCAGGTCACTCGACTCTGGACATGCTGCTTCTGCTGTCTCAACAATGAATGGAGGTCCTCAATGCCAAACAGGAAATTAGAGCTGTCTCCCTCGACATATCACGTGCCTTCGATACGGTCTGGCACCCCGCTCTGCTCACCAAACTCTCCTCTTTTGGTATCCATGGAAATCTCCACGCATGGCTGGCAGACTTCCTCTCTAGTCATAGTCAACGTGTGGCCCTGAATGGGTTTCTCTCATCTCCTCTTCCTGTTCAGGCTGGAGTTCCCCATGGCAGTGTTCTGGGCCCTGTGCTTTTTCTGGTCTTCATCAATGATCTCTCCGACTCTCTTGAAAATCCTCTCTATCTCTTTGCTGATGACTCCACTCTCTGCCGCTCCATTCCTCATCCTTCAGATCGGCAGTCTGCAGCCTCCTCACTCTTTGCAGACCTGGACAAAATCACAGACTGGGCAAACAAGTGGAACATGTCTTTCAATCCTGACAAATCTCACACTCTTATGATATCTCTCCGAAAAGACCGACTGGACAACCCTCCCACCCACTTTCTGAATAATCCTCTCCAAGAAGTTCTGTCACTCAAGCTTTTGGGTCTCACTATCTGCCATGATCTTTCCTGGGAAAACCACATTTCAAATCTGGCCTCCAAAGCCAGTCGCCGACTGGGCATCTTCCGTCGGGTGAAGTCCTTCCTTGGCACACCTGAGCTCCTCACCACATACAAGGCTTTCATCCGCAGCTCAATGGAATACTGCTCTCCCCTCTGGGCTGGTGCTCCTGACTCACACCTAGCTTGTCTTCACGCTGTTGAAACCAAAGCGTTCAGAATCATTGGAATCTCCCGTGATGAAGCTACCTCCGAGGGCCTTTCACTTACTCACCGCAGGCAGGTTGGTGGTCTTTCTGTCTTCTACCGACTCCTCTCCGGCCTTGATGCTCCAGCTCTCTCTGGGCTCTGTCCCCCAAATATTCCTACAGGTCGCACAAGATCTGCCTGCAACCCTCTTATGGTTAAATTCCGAAAATCAAGACTCTCTGCTCACCTTCACTCCTTCATTCCTCTTGTCTCCCACCTCTGGAACAAACTCCCTCACTCTCTTCAATCCCACTCCTCCCTCCAGGTCTTTAAAACAGCTGTTCACCACCATCTCTTATCTTCCCCCATCCAAAACCTTGATCTTTTCTACCCCTGCTAATTTCACCCCAAATCCACTTTTTTGAAATACCAACTTCTTTCCTGGAAGTCCCTGATGTCCTTGTGTTTATACTTCTCCCACCACCCCCCCCCCCCCTTCCCATGCCGCCTCTCCCCAAGCCCTCTCCCTCCCACACATCTCCCGATGTCCCTGCTCTCAAATGTTGTCTTACTATGCTTCCCCTTCTCTCCCCATCTTGTCTACCGCTCCCCTTTTTATATACTTTGTTTGTTTGTTTGATTTGTTTGTGTGATAAATGTTAGCTCTTTCACGAGCCTCGATTATGTATCCAAAAAAAAACAAAAACAAAAACATTACATGATACATTAAAGGCCCAATGGCTGCGTTTATGTTAGATTTTTGACGCCTGCATCTTAAGAGTTAATACAGCCTCCAACAAACAACCCGTACACAATTTTGAAGGCCACACTTATAAACGTACACGACCCCTCTGAGCACCTGCAGCTTCAACAAACACATTCGCACCTTCGGCAATTTCTCAGTGCTATTGGGATTCTCAGTTTCCTCTTGTGAGATGCCGCAATTTTCCTCTCAAGTTCGCGGATTCGGAATTTGCAGTTTGCACCATTGACCGCACAGATAAACATTACCCACCCTCTGGTGCGGTCAGCTGTAGTAAGTTTTGTGCCCAAGTCATTCACAAACCAGCTGTCCATGCCTGGCGTTCGACCGGCACAGGAATGTGATTGGTTTATTGATTATTTATTGGTTCATTGTTTGGCATTCACCGTTTCTGCATTGCCTGTTTGCTTTTGGCCTCCCACCTGTGCATAGTAGGAGGAGGTAATTTTTTTTTTTTTGTACACAAGATCGAGGCTCGTGAAAGAGCTAACATTAATCACAAAAAAATAAAACGGACACATAAAACATATAATAAGGGGAGAGGTAGACAAGATGGGGAGAGAGGGGGAAGCACACAATCACAACATTTGAGAGCAGGGACATCGGGAGATCTGTGGGAGGTAGAGGGCTTGGGGGGGGGGGAGGCGTGGGAAGGGGTGGGGGCTGGGATACGTATAAAACACATGGACACTGCAAGGACTTCCAGGAAAGAAGTTGGTATTTCAAAAAAGTGAATCTGGGGTGTAATTAGCGGGGGTAGAAAAGATCAAGGTTTTGGATGGGGGAAGATAAGAGATGGTGGTGAACAGCTGTTTTAAAGACCTGGAGTGGGATTGAAGAGAGCGAGGGAGTTTGTTCCAGAGATGGGAGAAAAGGGGAATGAACGAGTGAAGGTGAGCAGAGAGCCTAGATTTTGGCAATTTCACCAGAAGAGGGTTGCTGGCAGATCTTGTGCGACCTGCAGGAATATTTTGGGGGACAGATCACAGAGATAGCTGGGGGGAGCTATGGCAGAAAGGAGTCGGTGGAAGACAGAAAGATCACCAACCTGCCTGCGGTGAGTGAGGAAAGGCCCTCGGAGTTAGCTTCATCGCAGGAGATTCCAATGATTCTGAAAGCTTTGGTTTCAACAGCGTGAAGCCGAGTTAGGTGTGAGGCAGGAGCACCGGCCCAGACGGGAGAACAGTATTCCATTGAGCTGCATATGAAAGCCTTGTATGTGGTGAGGTACAAGGTCATGTTGGAAATGCATAGCAAGGGTACCTTACAAGTACTAGGGTACTATACATGTGCTCTTTGTATCAGTCAGTGGTGCTTCACTTCATACCTGCATGGTATTGGAAAAGGAATCGAAGTTTCAGAACGAGTTGCTTTCGTGATGGGTCTTGTGTTATCTGTTGCAATGATTGGTTGAATTATTCAAGACCATTTTCCACATTCACCTATTAAACCCATATCTGAAGAAGAAGCACGTCTTTCTCCTATCTTCTCTTCCTTGCTATCCATGTAATTTCCAGTTGAAAATAACATTCAGACATGTATAGACAGGTAGTTATGTGCATGTGGTTGGGTGGGTGACCACTTATTTAAAAGAAAGAAAAATTATTCTCCCATCCTCTCCGATCGATCGACAAGCCCTGAAAAATTGCCCCAAAGGTGTTTGCCTGTAAAGTGCGCTTGGTTGTTTCCTTTCCCTAGTTGTCCAGCTCCCCTAGTAATAGGGAAGAAGAGATGAGCCTCGGACTGGATGAGCAGAATAATCACCTTTTCTCTTGTCCGTTCTTCCTTAAAATCATCTTTCATCTTTCCGCAGCCAGTTCCAGAGCTGCGAAATACATATTTCAAACTCTTCAGGTGAACAAGTTTCAGGAATCGCAGTCATGGAATGGATTTTTCAGGAGAAAATGCATCACAAAGTGATACAGAACCTTTCAATATTTCAAATTCTGCTGCAACAAACAGTGTGCTACCAGTTGACGAAGAGCGTGCTTAGTTCTGGTACATGGAAGTCATGCGTACAAGAGATTGCAGATGAAAAAGATGTGTCTGTGGAGACCGGCGTACAATCTGTACTCGCCCAGTCAATTGGCAATATATTTCTGTGCAGCAGTATTACACAATGCAAGTGTCCCCACAAGTAAATACCATCACTGATTATTCACAAACCCACGCCATTAACTTGCACTTATTGTACAAAACATGGCGACAGTGAACCCGTTAAATTGAACACCTCCACTGCTCTCATTTCGCTGCGCTAACATCATTATGATAACGTTCATGGAACACGTGCATTGAAACATGTTCACCATTAGGGAGAAAGGGCACCAGGGGGCAGTGCAGGAAATGACGTTAAACGTGTTAGGCCCTCAGTTAATTATCAGGAGCACAACAAGGGAGGCAATCAATGCATTCTCATCTACTTGAGAATACATTTTGGAAAACCCAAACAAGTCCACCCAATGATTGCTTTACGACAGACTCAATCGTGTTGCTTTTTCTCGGCTCGTGACTATTAGTCGGGAAACGAGAGGGTTTCTCATTCCCAGTTAGTGCAGCATCTACGCCTGAGAGCACGGCTATGCCTCTGATACAGTGCCCCCTGTAGGGGGGTTTGGGGCTGGAATGTGCCCAGGATACTGGCAAGAACTCGTTCTCTGGAGGCCTAAAAAAATCAGACAATGAAGCAACTTTTCGGCCTCGGGTTGTGCACCAAGTAGCTGAGCACTCAAGTAGCTGAACTCCAGGTTCATTGCTTGACCGCAAGCATAGTCATGGCAGGAGTTTGTAATTTGTTCAGGGTTTGGGCAGTAACTAATCTATTCTTCAGAAAGACACTGTGAGATCCTTGACATCCACACACTAATGCTATCAGATGGAACACCCTCATGCTCAAGGTCCACCTGAAGGAAGGTTCACTTGGTGATGGAGCACCTTGCCTGTGGAGTATCAATGCGACTGTTTATCTTCTTGGGGTGGGAATCCAACCAAGAAAAGACAGCTCAAAGAGTGCATTATCCTGCCAGTCCATCATGGTGTAGCTACTGGTCGCTCACTTCCTGGTCAAACTTTATTGGGGTTTTCCGATTCATCGTACGAGATAAAACCTGAACTTCAAGAAAGGTGAGCGCTATCCTGTATGACTACACATTTCATGGCTTCCTCTATCTCTACGACACTTTTCTGCTTTAGGACACCCACGCGGAAACCAATCAAGATATCGGACCAGCTTGTGCAAATTAATTTTCCAGGAGCAGACGTCCTGTGGACATGGTCGTGCTAATTGACCTATGCTTCTGGCCCAGATTTTCCCGGGTGTCGCACACAATGCCACTCTGGAGCATTGGAGAAGGCTTTTGAAGGGAGTCCTCAATTTTTAATGAAAAGAAAATTGTGAGCTCAGTGTAAATGGCACCGGCATCTCATTTGCCCGATGACCTCAGAGAGAACGCCCAAAGCGGCCGGGCCTCCGTCCGATACCCGGCACAACCATCGGCCGGCACCAGAGGAGGGAAAGAGTATACGACATGGTTCGAGGGCTGTTTTAATCAATAGGGCACAAAACGGCTGCCGCAGCCATCGAGTTGGGCGAGAAGCTTAAATAATGCACGTTTCGCACGCTGGGGCGCACGTACTGCGAATTATGCAAAGTGGTTCGACTGCAAATTATCAAACATCTTGCAGAGGCAGCGCTTTCACAGTTGCGCTTGAAGCTGCAGCCGCAACGAACCAATCAATCTGAGATAATTGTATCAAATTTGACACGTCAAATGATAGGTCATGTGTTGGCATTTATCCTGACAAAGTCCTTGGCCGACCAGTGTCAATTGTCAGGGTGCTCCGAATACCTCAACCGTTTTAAGAAACTTCTGTGGGCTGGAATGATGGCTTAGATGTGTGTGCAGTGTGCAGGAGCCTTTGAGCTGTCCGGCCTGGATATGAATCTAATCTCTACCCAGCTATAAACTGTCACCCTGGTGTTTTGCAGACAGGGCGATGCAACAATGCGCGTCGTCCATCAGAGGGATGGTGATCCGAGCCGCGGAATGATCTGTATGCTAGCACCGGTCGTTGGTGGACGTTGAAGATCCCACGATATCCTTAGAGAGGACTAGGTGAGTTATTGTTAGCACCCACAATAAATTCCAAACTCGCTACCTTCAGTGGAATGACAAACCTGGCCGGCCGGTTTGTAAAAGACTTGTGCCATACATTTCACCTGCTGATCCGACGAGGTTTGAACCATTTCACCCTTTAAGGAAGTAGTAGTAGTAGTTGCGGCAGCATTGCATCAATGCACATTCCCCCCTGTGTCCCATTTTCTAGCATTGACCACTGGATTTTGTTGAAAAATTCCACACTACCTTTTGAAGAGCGTAGGCCATTTTGTGCTGTCACCCTGGCCAAGTTCATACCATAACTACTGCTGGGCCCAGTGTATTCTCTCCCTAAAGATTTCTTTGGTAGTGCCAATGCTTTGGAATGTCCATAGCCTGAGTAGAACGGATGTTCGGCATTTTTTTTTTGGTCATTATTATTTCATAGTTTGGTGTGCACATGATTTACAAACTGTTTAATAATAGTATTACTTACCCTATGTACCCATATTGAAACTCCTAATAATTGTGATGACTTTGCTGTGTTCAACATTGGACAACCATAATAGTGGGAACACTATTTCAGATTTCCTCATGACAAAGTGCTATTAACAGAAGTTTCTCATGAAGATTATACAATGCTGTGATTAAGGGAAACATCGGTAGAATTGGCTTTTTCTGCCATGAATACCTGAGGGAAAGGTGGGATTAAACAGTCTAACATAAATGATTCTGAAGGAGGAATCAATAGAGGAGGGGAGAGGGTGGCATATGAGAGGTCAGTGTAGGTGAGCACAAATATTGGACTTGCCTGAAGGTTTAACAAAGTTTATATATCATTATAATTAGGCAATTAATGAGCAACGAGATACAATTCCACACTTATTATGGTTGGAAGAGTGGCTTGGAAGTTTGCAGAGCATTGTGATGACTTCCAATGTCCATGTACCATTCTATGAGCTGGCAGTTTGATAGAGAATGACAACAATTCCACATGATTTAATGATTGGAAAGCTCCTTTTTCTCATCTTCAAGTTGAAAGGTTTTCGCCCTGACCTGCACATGCTGGTGAGCCAGATTGATAAATCCCACATGAGCAGGGTAACTTCCAAAAGGTTAACCTGCCATGACAAAGTGCATCTTATTTTACTTTCACGGGGCATTTCGGTCATCCTCCCACGATATCATTAAAAGAAATGATGAGGTAGGGGTGTCATTTTAAACAACCTGTCTGTGCAGCAGGTATCGTTGGCTAGTATGGTACCAATGGTGGTCTGTACCAGTAGGCCTACATGATGTATGGTATTGTCAAAGCATTAACTATAGAAAATTGACCATGGCAGCGTTTCCACACATTATGAAGGCGGTGTAATCAGACATTTATAGCAACACATTATATTAGGAGATTTCAAAAGATGACCATTTCAATTTCAAACAATGAGACCATTTCAAATGATGTCACTCACTCACCTGCAGTAACAGAACAAATGTAGAACAGAAAATAGAAAGCCAACAAGGCCAAAGAGTGAAAATAACAAAAAAATATATATATTTCGCATTTTCAATAATTTCTCGTTTATTTTCAATCGTTTTTGACATCTTTTATCGATATTGTACCAAAAGTTGTGTTTTTTTTTTCATTTGTCATGGAATGGATTGTGCTAATAGGCCAAGAGTAATAGTGTATATAGGCCCAAATCTGGAAAAAACTTATAACAATCTGAAAATTTCAGGAAAGATGCCTATGGGTATGATAAATAACATAAAAAGTCCCCGAAAATCCTCCTTGTGCTTTTCAAGATGGCCGCTAAAATGGCCGCCATTTTGTTTTTTATCATATCTTAACAAGTAGACATGGTAGAATTGCAAACAAAGTGTCGAAACATAGGTTTTCAAATACAAGCAAGCCTATAAAATCATTAATTACATGATTAAAACACTCAAAATATACAAAACCAAGATGGCGGCCAGTCTGACCCCAAATATGGCCACCTTTCTCTATTTTATCATATCATAGCAACCAGATATGGTAGAAATGCAAATAAAGTGTCTAAATATAGGTTTTCAAACACAGGCAACCCATTTAAATCATTAAATATATGACTAAAACATTAAAAAATATCCAAAACCAAGATGGCGGCCAATATGGCAGTAAATATGGCCGCTGTTCTAAATTTCATATCTTAGCAACCACTTGTGATAGAAATGCATAGGTTTGAAGACCCAAGCAATCTCATGAAATTATTAATTATATGTTTTTAAAACCACAAATCCCCCCAACCAAGGTTTCTACTTTTATTTGTCATTTCAGAATAATGGATGTGCCTGGTATAATATGCAAAGAGAAGCTGGGTTTGACTGACGTTGCAACAGTTGGCGATAAGGGCCGCAAAACACTTGTTTTGGCAAGCTTCAAGCGAGGAGATGGGCTTCATGAAGTACTGAAGAAAACATCACCACTGAGACTTCATGTTGCATGTCGCAAGAACTATATCCGTCAAAGCACAATAACTGCTGAAAAGAGGAAATCACCCGCTACTCTGATACAAGAAGAAGAAACACCACAACTGCGATCAGGTGTTTCTACATTTGACATCAAACGTGACTGTATGTTCTGTTCAGAAGTTATAGCTGTTGACTATAAAATAGCGACCAAACGCAGGAAAGTTGTTAGCAACGTTGAAACCCTACAATTCCAGGAAACTGTCTTGAATCATGCCACAAGTTTTTACATTTTGGGCTTTTTAATCATGTGATTAATGATTTCATTGGATTGTTTGTGTCTTCAAACCTATATTTAGACACTTTGTTTGCATTTCTATCTTATGTGGTTGCTAAGATATGATAAAATGGAGAACGGTGGCCATATTTGGGGTCATACTGGCCGCCATCTTGGTTTTGGATATTTTGAGTGTTTTAATCATGTAATTAATTATTTTATAGGATTGCTTGTGTTTGAAAACCTACGTTTCGACACTTTGTTTGCATTTCTACCATATCTATTTGTTAAGATATGATAAAAAAACAAAATGGCGGCCATTTTGGCGGCCATCCTGAAAAGCACAAGGAGGATTTTCGGGGACTTTTGGAATGTTTTTAAACTCATTTTTCTGGACCTTTCCTGAAATTTTCAGCTTGTTATAAATTTTCTCCAGGTTTAACTTATAATTCTTGGCCGATAAGCATTTCCCATATAGTGCAGATACATTACCGTACAATTTCGATTTATTCAGACTATCAATCAATCAATCAATTTCGGTTTTATTCAATTAAAATAAAGACATGACAAAAGTTTGAAGACTTAAAAGTCAAGTTTACAGTGTATAGATATAAAATAATTTTTTATTATATTAGCAAATATACTTGTTGAACCAAAAGCATCATTAAAACTAGAACGGCACTCAGTCGAGAGCATACCTCCACCTGTTTGACCATATCACTCAATGGTGAAAAATCACTTTTAAAATTCTACTAGCCGGAACCGGATCCGAATCTTCACCAAAATCTAATCATTTCATCCTTGTCACATACGGACCCCAATGGACCCCAAAGACCCAAAATACCCTGAAGACCCTAAAGACCATGAAGACCCAAAATATCCTGAAGACCTAAAAGACCCCAATGACTGAAAATATTCCAAAAACCCTTAAGAACCCTGAAGACCCAAAAGACCCCCAAGACCCTTAAAGACACAAGAGAACAAAACGACCATGAAGACCCAAAAGACACCTAAAGACCCTGAAGACCCAAAATACTCCAAAAACCCTTAAATACCCAAAAGACCTAAAAGACCCTGAAGACGTAAAATACCCCGAAGACCTAAAAGACTGAAAAGACCCAATGGACCCCAAAGACCCAAAATATGCTGAAGACTTAAAAGACCATAAAGACACAAAAGATCCCGAAGACCCAAAACACCCCGAAGACCCTTAAATACCCAAAAGACCCAGAGGACCCAAAAGACCCTGAGGACCCAAAATACTCCAAATACCCATAAAGACCCCAACTACCCTGAAGACCCCAAAGACCCTTAAAGACCCCGAAGACTCAAGATAACCAAAATACCCTGAAGATCCAAAAGACCCTGAAAGACCCAAAAGACCCAGAGGACCCCAAAGACCCAAAATATTCCAAAGATCGTAGAAGACCCAAAATATCGAAAAGACAAAAACACCCCGAAGACCCAAGATAACCAAAATACCCTGAAGACCCAAAAGACCCCGATGACCCTTAAATACCCAAAAGACCCAGAGGACCCAAAAGACCCCGAAGACCAAAAATACTCCAAAGACCCTTAAAGAACCAAAATACCCTGAAGACCCCAAATACTCTTAAAGACCCAAAAGACCCAGAGGACCCAAAAGACCCCGAAGATCCAAAATATCCGAAAGACCCAAAAGACCCCAAAGACCCAAAATATCCCAAAGATCCTTGAAGACCCAAAAGACCGAAAAGACAAAAACACCCCAAAGACCCTTAAAGACCAAATAGGTCGAAAATACCAAAATACCCAATTGACCCCAAAGACCAAAAATACCCCAAAGACCCTTAAAGACCCAAAATACCAAAAATATTCAAAAGACTGAAAAGACCCAAAAGACCCCAAAGATCCTTAAAGTCCCAAAAAGCTCCAAATAATGAAAAGACCCCAAAGAATGAAAGGATCCCAAAAACCGAAAAGACCCCAAAGACTGAAAAGACCCTGAAAACTCAAAAGACCATCAAGACCCAAAAGACTGAAAAGACCCAAAAGACCCTTAAAGGGGAACCCAAATGCAATGTCTTTGTCTGAAAAACCATTGGCAATCATTAATCATGGTCTAATTTGAAGGCAATTTTTTATTTCTTTGCCAAACACAAAGTGCCGAAAAAACCCTAGAGCCTAGACTGTCAATTTTTGAGATTGCCAGTGACGTCACATTCTTAACTCACCGTTATCCTGCCGGCGACGGTACATAGACAAATGGTGCATTGCGAGCTTGGATTCCGATACTGATTGGGGATGATGAAGGCGTGTGGGGTTGTCGTGGGGTATTGTTAGCTAGGGTGACGGTTGACAGGGGATTGTGAGGGGATCGTGGAGGCGGGTGTGGTGTGGCGGTTGGGGTCATGTGTATTGTTAGCTAGGGTGATGGTTGAAGGGGGATTGTGGGTGGAAGGTGGAGTGGGGTTGTTATGGGTATTGTTAGCTAGGGTGACAATTGATAGGGGATCGTGAGGGGATGGTGAAGGGGGTGGGTGGGGGTGGAGGGGAGGGTTGGGGTCGTAGGTATTGTTATATAGGGTGACGGTTGATAGAGGAGTGTGAGGGGATAGTGGAGTGGGGTAAGGGGTGTGGGGTGGTCATGGGTATTGTTAATTAGGGTGATGGTTAATGGGGAATGTGAGGGGTGGTTGAGTGGGGTGAGGGGTGTGGAGTGGTCTTGGGTATTGTTAGTTAGAGTGATGGTTAATGGGGAATGTGAGGGGTGGTTGAGTGGGGTGAGGGGTGTCGGGTGGGCTTGGGTATTGTTAGCTAGGGTGACGGTTGAAGGGGGATTGTGGGGGGAAGTGGAGTGGGGGGAGGAGTGGGGAATTTTTGGGTATTGTTAGGGAGGGTGATGCTTGATGGGGGATTGTGAGGGGGTGGTGGAGGAGAGGGGAAAGAGGGGGGTGTGGGTTGGTTGTGGGTATTGTTAGCTAGGGTGATGTTTGATGGTTTTTTTTCTGGAAAATTGAGATCCCTCAAAAACCAAGGACACCTAAGTCGAACAGAAATCAGTAATTTCAATATTACCAAAGGAAATCAGCAAGAAATCCAAGTCAAAGTAGTTGTCTCAGCAGAAAATATCCGATGGCAGAAAAATGTGTTGCACACTTGGAACAAGATCGCCTGTAGGGCAGGTACTCTGCTAGTGATTTTAATGATGGATTAGAAATCAGAAAGTTTATTGCTCTTGATGTAGTCCAGAAGCAGTCCCAACAGCACTGTTATACACCACCAAATTGAACCATTATTAGCTCACGTGGAATGAAGTTCTGGGGAGCTTATGCGATGGCACATCGTCCGTCCGTGAGTCTATCAGTCCGTCAGTCCGCAAACACTTGCAACTTCTTCTCTGAAACCGCTGATGGTATTGTGACCAAACTTGGCACAAATTATATTTGTTGTGTTGTGACTAAAGTTTGTTCACGGCATTAAAAAGATCGGGGTCTAAGGGGTGTACTGGAGGTCAAAGTGGATCTACATTTGCCCCCCCCCCCCCATCCCAAAATAGGAATTAGCTTTTTCCTCTGAAATTACAAACACTTATTTGATGAAACTGGACCACAACCTTCATCACCCATGATGTGCCGAAGTTTGTTCACGGCATTAAAAAAAAATCGGGGTCTGAGGTAGTCTATGGGTGGACGGGGTGAGGAGGGGGGAGGTTTCCCCTCAAAATAGGTATTTTGTTTGTTTGTTTGTTTGTTTAAAGTCTTATGATTATGTTAGTATGATTGTATAGTGGGCGGGGGTAATATGGACCCTGGGGGAATATGGACCCCACTGAATTTCCCATGATGCACTGCATCAAGCCTCGTCTCCATATCACGGGATAAACAAGTATGGCCGACCAGCAAGTGAACAACTGCAGTTGATTCAAACTCTTTAATGACGGTAAGTGCAAACTTCCAAAAGTTTTCATCTCAAATTTTACAATTCATAAGCATGCAGTACTGTGTATGTACATGTAGTCACTAGCTTGTTTGATGAGTGGTGTCCCTGGCTGAGTACACGTGAGAGCTGTCTACAGCACCACTGTGTGTAGAAAACTCCATCCCAGCCCATATGTACTGGGCATGCTGCCAACATGATCGAGAGGCATGGTGTGGGGAATATGGACCCTTTGGTAGTGTCTAATATGGACCCATGTCCATATTCCTCGCGGTCGATGTCCATATTCCCCACAAAGGAAGCTAGTAGAATAAGTCCACAAAACAGCATGTTCACTGTCAAAATTTGAATCAAATAAATTTTTCTGCACCGAAATATGTGACTAAGCAAAACTAGGCATGGTCCAAGTAGCCATCAAGTATCGGCTGTTTGTTAACAGCCGATAACATGTACACTTGATTCTGTATAAAAATCCGACAGTGACGATGCACTGTCGGAGATTTAACTCGCCCCGAAAAAGCGTAATCATCACATCCTCTCCTTCTAAAAGACGTTTGATCGTGGAACATCAAGAACAAGAGAGAAGGGCATTGAAGAAAGGGCCAACACGCGAGAAGCAGAATCCTATATCCCCAACTAATTTGAAAGCGAAAAAGGCAACAGACCACGAACAAAGCGCGGTCCTCCAGTTCGAAAGCAGGTTACCAAGTCTGCTAAGCAACACAGAAAAGGACCTGAAAACTGCATGAGTCATTTCTACTGCATATTTTGCAATGAGTTATTTGTTGATCCACCTGAATTTTCTTGGATCCAATGCAGTGAATGCAAGCAATGGGCCCACGAAAACGAAACTGACTATGAGGGTATATGTGCTTTCGTCTGTGACGAGTGTCGCTAAGGTTGTTGTTCACTGAAAAATCGGAAAGTAACATTTGTCCCAGGGAACATTTGTTGAATAGAAACTGGACTTACCACATTGAGGTAATATGGACCCGCGGTCCATATTACCCCAATGGGGCGGGGGGGTCCATATTCCAAACAACGTGGGGAATATGGATACTGATGTCATATTTTTATTTGTCCCCTCAATCATATGTCTTTGATTTTATTCAACCCAAACTGCACGGGGATGTAGTCTGTCTGGTTGTCTAAATAAACCGTTATTTGGAAATTTTGCTTGTCTATTTGTGTAGCCTATATCGAGACTTTGGCTTAGGGGGTCCATTACCCTCACCTACCCTATATGCTGCCCTGTCTTCTGGCAACCATTGAAATTGGTTAAAAATACCATGATACACTTAGGGCGGGCCATACTTTTTTTTTTTTGTAAATCAATCGAGAGGGGTGTTCATATTATGTATTTTGGTGTGTAGAACACAAATCTGAGGTTTTAAAAAATTCTGATAACCCTAACCTACATCAATTTGCAGTTGATTATTATTAAATTTTTGATTATTTTGCTATTCTTCTGGAAAAAGAGACGTTTTTTATTTTGAAGTTAGGGCTTTTATTTTGGTAACTTCCTGTTGGGACAGCAGTTGTAGCCATATTGTTGCTGAAAGCTCGATGTTGAGGAGGTTGGCAATCCTTATGCATCCGTCTTTTCTTCTCTTCTTATGGCATTGCCAGTAAGTATGTTTTTGATTAGGAACCTGAGGAACAAATAGATAATAATTTTAGATGTAAATTACCTTGTTTTATATTATATTTGTTAATTGATTTGTGTACTTACCTATTGCTAGCCTGAGTTACGTGTGAAGGAAAATAGTGACCTGTGAAGTGAATATTTGGACGGTTTTCTGTAATACCTGTGTAATACCTTAATATCTGTCTGTAGTGGATACTTACCTGTGTATTATTGTTTTTATTTCAGTGTGAACTACTAAAAATGGCTCAAGTCAGAACAAGGATGAAATCAAGTTCTCATTTAAGTAATCTTGTTGGCACTGGGCAGGAGCTGTTGGTGTCTGAACTGCCAACTGTGAGGGATATCCTGAGGTATGGCATCTACTTGAGGGAGCAAAGTGAAGATGACAGGAGGAACTACCCAGTGGACCAGCTCGTGTCTGACATCTCCGCTGGTCTGATTTGTCAGTGGAGCAAAGCTAATGCTCTTTTCAAGCCTCCTGTTATCAATGAAAAGGTGACCATCATGTCCAAGCTCAAGGAGGTCTGGAATCAGGCAGTGAAGTTTTCTCTTGGGAAGGGCAACCTTGATGCCAAAGAGAGGTTCATTGTCAAGTTAGACAAGTTATTTGATATTTTGACTTGCAAGTGTCAGATTACCAGTTGTGAGGGGGGCGGCTGTGAGGGCTGTGTGATCCAAGCCCACATTAACTGTTCCTGCAGCAGAGGGAAAATGATTCCTGTGAAAGATCTTGCCTACATCAAGGGACAGAAAGAGAAGGTTGGAAGTAAAGGACCCCACCAAATGGGGAGCCCTGATCTGCCAGAGCACAAGAGACAGGTGAGGACATTGGAAAGGCAGGAAAAGAAAAAGAATGCAGAGAAAAGGAAAAGGAGCAAGGAGGAAAATGCTGCAGCAGCAGAGAAGGCAGCCAGGAAGGATGTTGAGAGATTTTTGTCAGATGGTGATGAGGATCTGGAATTGGAGAGAAGTGGTGCTGAAGATGAGTTTGTCACTGAAGTTGAGCTCTTCCCTGAAACTGACACTGAGCCTGCAGCTTCAGCAAAGGTCCAGAAAAACTATGATGAGATTCCAAACATTGCCCTTGCTAGTGTAAGGTATGGCATAGGGCTGAGGCCAACTGCAGCGATAGCAACTGCAGCTCTGATTTATGCAGGAATCATCACAGAAGACAATACAAGTAAAGTGATTGATAAGAACAAGGTCAATAGAGCACAGGAGAAGTTGATGACAGAGCTGGGGGAAGAGTTTGATGAGAAGTGCAGGGAGGAGGGGGGGTGGGGGATCTCCTGCATCCTCTTTGATGGGCAGATTGACCTGACCAATGTGATGATGGAAGCTGAGGGCAGTGACCAATTTTTCCTGCAAAGATCAAGGAAGAACACTATAGTGTTGTTAGTGAGCCTGGTAGCTCACTAACAACACTATAGTGAGATAACACGAGATTTAAATACAGCCAAACGCCAACTGAGATTGAGGGGAAGTGACATCACTTCCCAGAGTACTCTGGGTACCAGTGACACGATCGTAAAGCTTATATGAGATACTGCATTGTGTCTTAAGTGTGATTAGCAAGCATTTAATGATGGTGGTTTAGTCTACGAGAAAAGGATAAACACGTGAAGAGTTTTTGACATATTAAGTACAGTACCCCCCAAAAGCCGCCATATTGACATCATGGACTATCAATAAACAGGTCATATTTATTATGTAGTTATCTTGTTCCACCAAGTCGTGGCTGACTTCTGGTGACATTCTTGTTCAGATTTCTCCAAACATCCCCATCCTGCACTGCTACCTGAAACTCTGACGGTGAGAGCTTTGTTGCAGCCATTACCTCATCCATCCAGCACATGCAAGGTTTACCTCTTCCTCCTCTTCCCTCAACCATACCCAGCATGGTCGACTTCTCCAGAATTTCGTTTTCTGCACACATTATGTGACCAAACATATTTGTTATGATGATTTTAAAGAAAATCGGCACTTAATAAGAAAATCAAAGAGGAAAACTTGATATTTATATAATGGGAATAATTTCCTTCGGTCTTGACCTGGATGATCCTTCGCACACCATCAGGCACATGAGGTTGCAGTGACAGTTTCAATGGCTTGGGGGCACAACCTTGGTTGGGTCACCACACCTACAGGATACTCAATTGGCTCACATTTTTCCAGCGAGCTGGTACAGCTACTCATTTTGCTGAACTCAGAAGGATGAGAAGCTGAGTCAACCTGCCTGGTATGATTTTGGCATTCCTCCACTCTTTTCCCAAAAGCCTGGTGTTGGTTTAGTGGTTAGGGTACAGCTTGGGATCCTAGGATCCTGGATTCGAAATCCCGGTCGATCACTGAATTAACACCAGCGGGGTTGACTCAGCCTGACCATCCTTCTGAGGTCGGCAAATTGAGTACCAGTTCACTGGTAATTCCCTGTGTGTCGCAAGAGGCGACTAACAGGGCTGGTGGCAGGAAAGGCATCCGGCCATAAAAATTGCTTCCAAAAGGGGACCACGGTGCCCAAAAAAGGCCAACCCCCACTCTGCGGGGAAAAATGGCCTCCGAAAGGTGGTTCTTTCTTCTCCACTCTTTTCCCAGCCACATTCTCTTATCCTCCTGGCACACTCACACATGCTCTCTCTCTCTCTCCCTCAGTACTGATTCAATTTTATTTTATATGAAGAACCACCTACATCCTATTGAAAATCCCCCATTATAGCTCCCCAGCCCACCATTACCTGGTGTTTCTGATCTCTTCCATACTTCGTTCCCATGGACATCAAATGTTTTTCTCTTTTGTGCTGTTTTCACCTATTGTTGTCACTGTAGCTCATTTGGGAGTCTGTAAAACAATGTCCTTCTGTATTTGAATAATCTGTTGTTGCATCCAAGCAATGGTGAAGATTTGTCACGCTGCAACCCATCACCATTGTTTTAGTTGACTGGGAATGCTATGCCACCTCCTCCATAGCCAACCCATCTGACTGGTCTCTTACTCATTTTATCATTGAATACATTGGCTAACCAAAGAATATGTATCCTGTGATGTCAGGTGAAAATGACTCATTAGGTTCGCTGTTATAGTTTCCAGGACATCTAACCCAAAAGGGATTGAAATATGTCGCATGGATAGCCCCCCACCCGAAAATGTATAACCACAGTCAAAGGCATTACCTACTGTGTTGGAACCATGGCTCCGAGGTTTAAACCGAGTGGTCATTTTTACTGGTGACTGATGGCGAGCGGTGATGTCAATCCACGATCCAGTACATTTTGGCAATATGCTGGTTGTAAATCAAGATAAATATCAATTTCATCCTGCAGGGATGTCAATTAAAACTACAAACATTGGTGCAGTAAATGACAGGATCACAGGGCACACACAGACAAAAGAAAAATACAAGATGAAATACCAGCAGATATATACTATATAGTGATAACTAGGAGAAAGACAAAAGAGTAGGGCAATATAAAAAGAGTTGGACAGATTGGGGAGAGACAAAGTAGGATCACAGGAATGGCAAAGAAGAGGTCAGCTCAACTGGGACAGAGAACGAATCATTATTAATGCCCACGAACAAGGACACTACATGAATGGATTTAATAATATGGCACGATTGAGTCAATTGGACAAGTGTATATTCTGCAAGGTAGAAACAGAAAGCACGACTCACTTCCTATCAGAATGTAAAAAAAACCTCATGTCAAAGCAGCTGCACACTCAAAGTCACAGCAAGGTATGTAGAGTAATACACTGGCATATCTGCAGAAATTTAAATATCCCAGTTCCACAAAACTCATGGAAACATGAACCAAAAGCAATTATTGATAGCAAGGACATAATGCTCACATATGACCTGATGATCCCATCCAGTGTGAACATAGGAAACAAAGCACTGCGACCAGACATAGTACTCAGAAACAAAAAGGAAAAGAGGGCATTGCTAATTGAGATATCAGTACCCAGCAATTTTAATGCAGAAATTAAGAAAATGACCAAATATCAAGACCGTAAGAATGAAGTGAAAAGATCCTGAAAGCTGAAGAGCACCGAAATTGTACCATTGATAAATAGGAGCAATGGGAATGATCAAGAAGATCCTCACAAAGATCCCATAAACCATCCCTGGGAGCATTACCAAAAAATAAACTACGGTTTGAGGCTGTATGGGGCTCAATGACAATACTGAAGAGTCCTTGGAACAAAACTCTGAGAACAACACAAGCTCACAACTTAGCCCATGAATCGCAATCCTTCACCGAAGCGGGTGTGGATACTTCGAGTCCTGGGAGGGCTACGTCCACCTTATGAAACCCAAATTATGGAGATAACAATCAACGACTCACACAGTCTCTTAAGAGCTACATAATTTATTCAACCCACAAGATGGTACACGGCAACAAAAATCCCAGACGAACAACATGATTATTAAGCACATAAACATACAGAAAAAAAACACCCCGAAGAACCAAATCACCCCAAAGACCCAAAACACCCCGAAGACCCAAGACACCCCGAAGACCCAAGACACACCGAAGACCCAAAACACCCTGAAGACCCGAAACACCTGAAAGACCCAAAACACCCCGAAGACCCAAGACACCCCGAAGACCCAAGCCACACCGAAGACCCAAAACACCCCAAAGTCCCCAAAACACCTCAAAGACCCAAAACACCCTGAAGACCCAAAACACCCAGAAGACCCAAAACACCCCGAAGACCCAAACACCCGAAAACCCAAAATACCCCGATGACCGAAAAAACCCCAAAGACCAAAAAGCCCCAAAGACCCAAAAGACCCAGAAGACCAAAAATACCCTGAAGACCCAAAATACCCCAAAGACCCAAAAAGACCCAAATACCCTTAAAGACCAAGAAGAACCAAAAGACCCTTAAGACCCAAAAGCCCCTGAAGGCCCCAACGACCCAAAAGACACTGAAGCCCCTTAAGACCTAAAAGCCTCTGAAGACAACAAAGACCCAAAACACCTCAAAGACCCAAAATACCCTTAAAGGCCCAGAGGATCCAAAAGACCCTGAAGACCCAAATGGCCCTGAAGACCCAAAACACCATGAAGACCCAAAAGACACTGAAATGGTCAAAGATGCCTACTCTCTGAAATGACGTGTGGTGAGGCGTGCGGAGCCTGCCAAGTCACGCTCGTAATACCATAAAAAACTATTGTGGATATAAAATAGTGTTACGTTTGTAGGGGGTAAACAATGAAATACCTTAGTCGAGATAGAATCGTGTCAATTAGGATCTCCCATATGTCGCGTAGAGGAATCTCGATGTATCTATGTAGGCCGTCTGTCCGGGTAAGAGCGTTTGCATGTCGCCATGAGGGGCGTGGCTTTGTGTTAAGTAATTCTAGGGCTTAAAGGTTAATTCCCCAGTGTGTAATTTGCCCCTGTCATCTTCCCTCTGTCTTTATTACAATAAAAAAGCCCACCAAACAACAACTATAACAAATGACTCATTCGCTCACAATGCCGCCAGGGCTAACCAATACCCAGCACATTTGCCGATCGTCACGTAAATCCCTCCTCACGACCGCCGACGTCATCCAAACATTCCCGAACAGCGACTGGACTCTGCCCCCGACGACTCATGGCGAAGAGGCGTGTCCTGGTGGAGGCGCGATTGGATGCTTGAGTGGTGTTCGATGGTTGGACTGAGTGTGATGTCAGCTTGGAACATTGGAGAGCTGAGGAAAAAAAAGCCACGTTTCGCCATCTTTGTCTCTCGTTCGTCTGGTCCTGGTTTTGTGGTGGATGGTCGCTCCTCTCGTGCTGCGCCTCGCTTGGCGATGGAAGTGAGGAAGGGCCGGTTGGCTGCTTGTTTACGTCTAGGCGTTTTCGGCACCATTTGTTGGTGCATTTCGCGGTGGTTCAAGGCGACGACCAGCCAGCCTTACCAGCCATTTGGGGATGCAAAGCTAAGTGCCAGCCGGCTTTAAATGAAACATCATTTATTTTTACTTTATTTCCCCTTTGTTTGTATACGAGTCTGTATGGAGACGTCTCAAATTAGTAATTTTAGTTTTTACCTCGCCTTTCAATTTTGTCCCTTGCATTTATTTTCATTAAATCCTTTATTTTTGCATTTCATTCTTGTATTGTGGATTTTGCTGTCTCGTCTTTGTGTTTCGTGGGTTTAGAATAACCCCGTGTGTTTCCAATCAGATAAGGCCTCGAACCTTCCCACGCGCACCAGAAATAATCCTGCCAAGTTCGACATACGCCTCAGAGTTAAAGCTCGTTATGGTCATTCGTCCTCTTGGGGTCTTAACCCCAGGGACACGACAACAGTAAACTCCACTGGTTGAACTAAAATAGTAACAGAACCAATCAATTTCAATTCGTGTCTTTTAAAGTGCTATTCATCATTTAAGAGTAGTAAAAGGAGTGAGCAAACATTGATGATTTAGCCATAGTACACGCCAAGTTTCCACTCTTGTTCAAAAATACTGTGGAACCTTTAAATGTAAATAATACCAGACTCTAATGCTCTGTAAATGTGCAGTGCTATTTTCCTGTAATATGCCATGTAATATAATACCTGTAATATGCTATTTTTTACTTGAAACGATTCCCATAGTACTGTGCCGTGTTATTGTAATACACACTATTGTAAGGTCATATACCTGAGATGCCGTCTTCCTGTTTTTCCCAAATTCTGGAGACAACTCATCAAGACTGTCTCAGACAGTCAGACACATACTCTGCATCTGCCTCATGACTGACAAATCAGAATGGACACAACAGCTCATGATAAGGAAACGTTCTTGAGTTATGCATTTGCTGAAAAAGCTCATCTTGCTTATCCTTAAACGTACTCCTTAGACAAGCCTAATTTAATCATACAAAGGGCTAATGGGAGATCAAAGACCGTCGTTTGGTGTTCTGCACCGAGGGTAAGTTCAATGACCTGAATCAGTTTCATTGCAAGGAATAATTAATTACCTCAGTCACAACTCACAGAGGTGGATGGAGGTTATGTTTTCACCCCTGTCTGTCTGTTTGTTACTTGCGAAAATCGAAGATTTTTCAAGTATTTTGGTTGGTCTTGTACATTATTCTGTCTGTTTGTCTGTTTGTTTGTCGCTGTATGTCAGTTGCCTACAGGTCACAATTTTCAACCGATCTTCACGAAACTTCACCAAATGGTGGAGTTGGTCATAAGCAAGAAGCCTATTGTTTTTCGGGTCAAAAGGTCAATAGGTCATCATAGGCCATAGGTCACCAACTTTGTCATATTTCTAAAATGCACAATTTTCATCCGATAAACTTGAAATTTGAAGAGGATTTGCATATCTCGACACTGAATTCAACCACCAAAATATTTTTGAGGTCAACATAGGCCAAAAGGTCAATATAGACATAATTTCTAAAATCCTCAATTTTCATCCGATTAACGTGAAATTGACAATACAGCTCAAACACGAATCTGATACTTCTGACCTATTATGCCATGCAGTCCTGCCTCGATATATATATATATATATATCTATATATATATATATATATATATATATATATATATATATATATATATATATATATATATATATACATACACACACACACACACACACACACACACATATATATATATATATATACATATATATATATATATATATATATATATATATATTGTTGCGGATATGAGGACTGTATTTTTTTGATTGTGTGTATTATTATGATTGTTATTCTGCGCCTCCTGCCTCCGGAGCTGTGTAAAGGTCAAAGGGCGTCCCATAATTAGTCCATAAAGCATCCACACTACAGCCAATCATAGAATACCCCTGTTCGATAGTTATATCTTATTCTGTGTTTTAGGGTAAGGCTGTGTCTCCCATTCATTGAAATACTCCATTGCACCAGTGAAAGAGATAGATTCCCTTCATTCCCATTCCCAAAAAACCTCCATCCCCCCTTTTCGTCAATTGCCATTCGCATTGCCAACTGCATTTTGGGCGGTTTTCTCTTCATCCGCCATTGACCACGAGGCAGGGTTGGGGAAGAAAGGCAGGTCCCCACCTCGTCATAGAGGGGAGGAGTGAGTCAGCCCCACTCAACCAACCACGAACAAGGGGTTGGACTTGGAGGGGGTGTGGAAAGAAACATCGAGGAGGTTCGCGAAGGTTGAGGGGCGGGGCCTATATAACCCGCAGGCAGGGCGTTTCCCAAGCGGCAGACGGGAGATGAACCATTACAGAGAGACGAGAGGGAGTCCAAGAGTTGAGTCCGAAAGAAGTCCAGGGTTGAACTGCAGCTCGAGCCACTGAAACTGCATTTACTGCAGCTCGAGCCACTGAAACTGCATTTACTGCAGCTGGAGCCACTGAAACTGCATTTACTGCAGCTGGAGCCACCGAAACTGCAGCCACAGCAGCGTGAGGCCTGGACGGCAGTTTGGAGCAGGGCCGCGAAGGGGCGGCGGCTGCCCAACGAGTTGATCGGTTGCAGGACCAGTTGGACCTCCCTATCCCGCAAGCCATCCATCTCCCGCCAGTCCTATCATCATTCCCTGCGTGAGTCTGTCCTTGTTTGTTCTGTCCCTGGGTTAATTAAGACTGTAGGTAAGCTAGCGTTGCACTGTGTATCTAATCTCGTTTGTAAATAAACGTGACTGCTTTCTTCCTACTTATATGTGTAAATAATAAATCCAATTACTCTTCTGTACGTCTTCTTCCTCTTTGTATTCGGTCGCTTTAGAGTTTTCCCGATTGAATAGCGGTGGCGCGATCCGGCCAAAGTTTGGGGCAAATCGGGTATTAATCAAGGAAGCACTGTTCGGTCGCGGTAATACCACCGCTCGGTCAAAATAACATCTTAACCGCGTCCGTAACAATTGGTGTCTGGGAGTGAGATACGGACCCGAAGCGCGCTTAACGCGCTCAAAATTACAAGCTGCTGGAAATTTGTGTTGTTTTACAAAAACCCGAATTTTGAAATCGCGCCATGGCTGGTCAAGGCGATCGAATGCCGGTGGGTGAGCTAGAGGAGGGGTTAGGAGTAACCCAGGATCAGAGGGACGAAGTAGAGGAGAACATTGGCAATGTGGTTGAGGGAGTATCAGACGCACAAAATGGCGTCCTCGCGCACGTGGGTGTAGCGGCACCAAATTTTGCCGCGCCCGCGACCGTAGCAGCGCCACCGGTGGATTTGAATCTTTTTATGATACAAATGAAGGCCCTTATGGACAAGAATAGTGAGCGATTGGAAGGCCAAATGGGACAAATGGGGAACCGGATGGATGCTCAGAGTGAGCAAATGAGGGCTCAGAGTGAGCAATTGGGGGGCGAAATGGGGGGCAAAATGGGAGAAATGGGGGAACGGCTAGAAGCTAAATTTGAGGGGTTAGACAACGGGATAAAAGAGGTAAAGAATGGGTTAACAGGGGTGGAAAATAGAATGGCTGCCCAGGAGAATCAGTTAGAGTGGGTGAAAAATGGGTTAATGGGGTTAGAAAATAGGAAGGAAGACAAATTGCGGGAAATAGGGGAGCAATCCGCCCGGGAAATCGACCAGATGGGGAACCAGATGGAGGAGATGAAAGAGGAGATACGACGAGGTGTAAGTGAGGAGGGCTCGGGGGTACGCGAGGAGGTAAAGCGAGGCGAAAAGCGTATAGAGAAAGAGGTGAGGAATAATACGGCGAGGTTACAAGGGGGAATAGAGGGTCTGACGAAGGGAGTAGAACAGCTGATAGAGGGACAGACGGAGTTAGTGGAGCAGGTTCAAAAGAACACTGCGGTACTAGGAGGGTTAAAGGCGACACAAAAAGAAATTAAAAATGACTTAATAGCGACACAGAGGCAACGTCAGATGGTACGTGAGGGACTGACAACGAGGTTGGAAGAGGTGACAGAGGTAATGGAGACAAAGGACCGGCAGGTGAGGATGCACATAGAGACGGTCAAGGTAGCCTTAGAGGACGAACTTGAGGAGATGCACCGGGAAATAAAAGAGGTGAAGCAAAAGTTAAAGGAGATGTTAGAGGGGGTGAGTGAAATTAAGAAGAGACGGACAGAAACTAAAAGAGAAATCCAGGAGGAGGTGATGGAATATGTACAAGGTTGGTGCTCAACTCATAATGGTGTGCTCACTAACCAAATAAAGAGTTTTCAGGTGGCAGAAGAGGTGCGACGAAGAGGTGCCAAGGTGAGTGGCGATATATTCGGAAATGTATATGATGTGAGGGGAGCTTCAGTCGGCTTGGGGGTTGATTTAGACCCGGGTGTTCGTGAGAGGCCGTTGGTGAAGTGTGCGACAGGTCTGGTGTGCGAAAAAAGAGGTGTGCGAGAATGTCCGACCATGGGGTGTGTGAGGAAAAAGTGCGTGCCAAGGAGTGAGTGTGCTGTCAAGAGTGAGTCGGTCGTAGCGCGTGTGCGAGGGGGCACATGGAAGCGCGGTGTGGTGAGTGTTACGGAGGAAGTAACGAAAGAGTGTGCGCAAGAGGATGCGCGAGAAAGGTGTGTAACGGACGGGTGCATGGGGAAAGAGTGCGCTGTCAAGAGTAAGGGAGGATGCACACCTGTGGTGAGTGTTACAGAGGGTGTAACGGGAGAGTGTGCGCAAGAGTATGCGCGAGAAAGGTGTGTAACGGACGGGTGCATGGGGAAAGAGTGCGCTGTCAAAAGTAAGGAAGAATGCACGCCTGTGGTGAGTGTTACAGAGGATGTAACGGGAGAGTGTGCGCGAGAAAGGTGTGTAACGGATGGGTGCATGAGGAAAGAGTGCGCTGTCAAGAATGGAGGTGAAAGTAGTGAGAGTGACACGGAGCGTGAGTTGGTTGTGACAGGTGAGCGAGGATGTACACCTGGAATGGAAGGATGCACACCTGGAATGGTAGAGCGTGTGTGGGAATGCACACTTGAGTTGGTCGTGAGGCACGTGGTTGGGTGTGCGAGTGAGAGCACACCTGTGGTTGTCACAGAGGAGGTGACCGAGGAGGGGGCGCGAAGAGGTGTGTTGGTGAGGTGTGCGAGCGACGAATGTGTGCCAAGGTGTTCGGTGGTCAGGTGTGTGACCAAGTCTGTGAGCGGAATGAGTGTACCTGGGGGTGGAAGAGAAGGTGCAATGACCAAGAGCAGGGAGACGGCTGGATGTATGAGCAAGAAAGGGGTAGCGTATGCGTGTAAGCATGCAGGTGAGGCATCGACGGTAACCGTGTTAGAGGTTAGAACGACATTTAGCCGAATCGGGCCCTCGGTGCGTGTCGGGCAGCTTCGCGTGCCGCGAGAACCAGCGGGGATCCGAAGCACGGCGGGTTCGAAAGGACCGCCGTACGTGATCCACGCTGGGCCGCGCTGGGAACGGCCGCGTCCGTGCTCCGCTAGGCGGAACGGGCAGCCCGATAGGAAGGGTCGTCATGGCGACCCCTTTTTGTTAAGGCGTTCCGGCAGGTCGAGATCGGGCAATTGGATGGCTCCACGCCGAGGTGGTGCGTGGGATCTCGGCCCGGGTAAACCTCCTTCCCTGCACCGAATGTCGGACGCATCCAGCCGCCGGCACCAAAGAATCCGCATTCATTGCTCGGCTGTACGAAGCCGAGCTTTCGAAGTGAATTGGCGCACTGAGAGGATCTAATAAGTAGACGGGTGATGAGGTTAGTGTTTTGGACCCGAAATTAGAAAAAAGCAAAATTTGATGATTGGCAAAGGATTGGCAGTAATGATTGGCAGATGATGGGTAGTGATTGGCAAATTTTTGATTTGTTGAAATTTGATGTGCAAACTTGATAGTGGGACCTCCCCGATGTGGTGGGATGGCCAATCCACCATCCCTCACAAAAGGGGGGGGGGGGCAAAGGAGCACTAGCTTATGGGGTTTATGGCAGTGAAAACTAGCCCGGGTGGGTTAGGATATTGTGTGTAGGGACCTAGAAGATGACATTAGGTAACGTTAAGGTTAGTTAGTGACAATGACACCTGTAGTGGGGACGCAGGTAGATTAGAGTGGATGATAATGACGTGGTATGTGCTTAGTTTAAAGGGAAGATGGGGAGCACTAAGTTAGCAGGGCAACAGGTAGATGAGATGATGCCGTGTGAGTGTTGGAGGTGTCGTCGGAAGTGTATTGTGAAAGTGTATGGTGAACAGCTGTAATTGAACAGGAGTGATTGCACAGGTGTGCAACTGGACAGGTGTGTGGCGCAGTGTATGAGTGAGTGAAGGTGATTGTGTATTGTGCTGACCGAATGGTCCAGGAAGAGGAGGAGGGTGCAGGTGGCACCAGGTGTGAGTGCACAGGTGTGCACCAACAGGTATATGGAATAAATGGTTGTGTGGAATACATGGAGTGTGGGATATATGGCGGATTGGAATGGATGGTCGTGGAGTGAGTATGGTGGAAACAATGGAGTGGAGTGGATGGTGCGAAGGTGTGAATGGGGGAAGAGTGGACCCCCATCACGAATACCCGGGGCGGGTAGTGTAAGTGTTAGGTAGAGGGTATAGGTAAATTGTGGTTGGATATTGGCATCTGTGATGCGGGTGAGAGAATGGTATTTGGATGGGTGCATTAGTGTTGTGGAAATGGCTGGGCGTGTAGCCTGTTAGTGTGTGTAGTTGGTTTGGGCACTCCACCACTGTGAGGATGTCGGCCAGGTGAGGCCGCAGGTGGGCTCTGGGAGCCGGTAGTAGTTGTTGTGGATGGGGCCCGAGGATCCGGAGGACGGACCCGGGTAGCCCAGTGCCAGAGGGCACCGAGTGGGGTGACAGAGCCAGGAGGGGCCTTCCTCAGTTAGTTAGGTTAGGGTGAGGAGCTAGGTAAGCTCGGGTGGCAACTACAGTGGTGGAGGTGTGCAGGTGGGTAGACCTGCTGGGAGAGCTACACGTCACAGCCCAGAAATTGTGCAAGGGCACCGGGAGATGAATCGGGGGAGTGAGACCCCAAATTGAGAAGCACCACAGTTGGTCAATGGGAATTGGTTTTTTAGAACCCAGAGTGTAAATGGCCAATGGATTGGCAGGGAGAGACCCCGGGTAGTGTAAAGTGTGTTAATGTCATTTAGAGGATAGATAGGATGAAGGATCTCCTCGCACCATCTGCATCCACTCACCTGAGGTGACAGGTACTCCGCACCATGCCATGTTTATTATTTTTTGAGGCAAATGTTTTGGATTGTGAGACGCATCATGACGTGGGTGTGACATTGTGCTTGATGTTCCATCTCTTCCTCCTTATGAGGATTGATGACGAAATTGAGTGATGGCAAATTTTGAAGTAGAGGGATTGTGGAGACGAATTTGGTATAAGGGAAATATGGGGAAGACGTGACAGTAGCGACGAATTGGTAAATGTGTAGATTTTTGTACATATGGGGTAAGGGCAAGGGTAGTATAGGTGACAGGGGGGTGACGTACAGTAGGGACGAGCTTTCTCATTTCACCCTCCGTACGCATTTCGCCTTGCATTGCCTTATTGATGTGTACCCTTGTGACCTTACCCCTCGCTCATTTGTCTTCCCCCTTTTGTCTCCCACATAACCTGTGCGCCATTGGGCGCCGAGGGGAGCGTGCGTGAGTCCTCCATTGTGCGCCCGGAACTCTCAGAACCAGCTGTCTGCATCGATGCACCACATTATGGACCACATGTCTGTGGCCGAGCACCGCTTATGGACCCCATGGGTTGGGGCATGGCCCCTCTGCTGGAACCGGCCATGAGGGCCCAAAATCTTGCTGGCGGACCTTTGCCACATGGCACCGATGCCCCACAGGTGAACCACACATAGTCGGCCCCTGTGGGCCATAAATAAAATAAAAACGGACACATTAGGTGCATTCTTTTATTGCAAATAGGCCGCCAGCAAGGGAAGATGACAACACCAGGAAAATAATAATAGCCAGCAGAGGGAGCCGAAGAGCAAGAGACCACCTGCAGGGTTAGGGGTTGTTGGTTTTATTTTCATGAACAACGGTGACTGCACCGATTGGTGCTTGGGGTTGTATTGGTGCGTTTTTGGGTGCTTTCATGGTGCATTGATGCAGAGCAGACTGTCTCCCCCCCCAGAAAGAACAATTACAGGTCCTGGGTTAGTTTTGTAAATAAAAGCAGAGTCATTGTAAATAATGCTCCCCACCGTCAATGTATAGTTTGAAGACCATTCCGCAATTCCGTTAACTGTGGGCGTAAGTCTGTTAGGCAGGGTGCAATGGAGCAGCGGGACACATTTCTTTATGTTTTAAAACTGTCGCACTCAGGGTCAGGTTAAAAGTAGAGGGAACTACACCTACGTGTCACACTAAATAAAAGTTGTAGGCCCGGGATGTGCCTAAGAGGAGGAGGGTGCAGTGTTGCGGATATGAGGACTGTATTTTTTTGATTGTGTGTATTATTATTATTGTTATTCTGCGCCTCCTGCCTCCGGAGCTGTGTAAAGGTCAAAGGGCGTCCCATAATTAGTCCATAAAGCATCCACACTACAACCAATCATAGAATACCCCTGTTCGATAGTTATATCTTATTCTGTGTTTTAGGGTAAGGCTGTGTCTCCCATTCATTGAAATACTCCATTGCACCAGTGAAAGAGATAGATTCCCTTCATTCCCATTCCCAAAAAACCTCCATCCCCCCTTTTCGTCAATTGCCATTCGCATTGCCAACTGCATTTTGGGCGGTTTTCTCTTCATCCGCCATTGACCACGAGGCAGGGTTGGGGAAGAAAGGCGGGTCCCCACCTCGTCATAGAGGGGAGGAGTGAGTCAGCCCCACTCAACCAACCACGAACAAGGGGTTGGACTTGGAGAGGGTGTGGAAAGAAATATCGAGGAGGTTTGCGAAGGTTGAGGGGCGGGGCCTATATAACCCGCAGGCAGGGCGTTTCCCAAGCGGCAGACGGGAGATGAACCATTACAGAGCGACGAGAGGGAGTCCAAGAGTTGAGTCCGAAAGAAGTCCAGGGTTGAACTGCAGCTCGAGCCACTGAAACTGCATTTACTGCAGCTCGAGCCACTGAAACTGCATTTACTGCAGCTGGAGCCACTGAAACTGCATTTACTGCAGCTGGAGCCACCGAAACTGCAGCCACAGCAGCGTGAGGCCTGGACGGCAGTTTGGAGCAGGGCCGCGAAGGGGCGGCGGCTGCCCAACGAGTCGATCGGTTGCAGGACCAGTTGGACCTCCCTATCCCGCAAGCCATCCATCTCCCGCCAGTCCTATCATCATTCCCCGCGTGAGTCTGTCCTTGTTTGTTCTGTCCCTGGGTTAATTAAGACTGTAGGTAAGCTAGCGTTGCACTGTGTATCTAATCTCGTCTGTAAATAAACGTGACTGCTTTCTTCCTACTTATATGTGTAAATAATAAATCCAATTACTCTTCTGTACGTCTTCTTCCTCTTTGTATTCGGTCGCTTTAGAGTTTTCCCGATTGAATAGCGGTGGCGCGATCCGGCCAAAGTTTGGGGCAAATCGGGTATTAATCAAGGAAGCACTGTTCGGTCGCGGTAATACCACCGCTCGGTCAAAATAACATCTTAACCGCGTCCGTAACAATATATATATATACAGTGGTACCTCGGCTTACGAGTGCCCCAACGTACGAGTTTTTCGGGATACGAGCCGTCGCTCGGGCGGTTTGTTGCTTTGGGATACGAGCCGAGATCCGATGTACGAGCTCAAAAAATTTATTTTTGAATTTTCCGGTTGTGGCTTCCGGTTCCGGTCACGTGGTTATCTTGCCGTGAAAGCATCTCTGCTTGGATATAAAACACGCAATCGTCGAAATACATTAGCGAGGAATCTCCTTGCTCCAGCCGGTGACGTCATCGGCGGGGATCCCCGCCAAAGCGTGTCGCGCGTGCGGGTATAATGAGCTACACCTGTGGATCACGTGACCACGGAAGCACGCCTCGCTTGAGAGGCATGGCTTTCGGTTTGCGTTTTGCTTTATAAGGCGCGATAAATGGGCTTGAGTGTTAGCGGTTCATGGCGTTGACGGTTCATGACGGTTCATGGCGTTGACGGTCAAAAACCCATTACATCAATTTTACCAGGCACTGTACAGTAAGTACAGTGGACACCAAATGCACGGTGGAAGGCTAGAAGTAGAAGATCGTCCAAGACAAGTGAGAATAAGCCATACTTTGGAGATGACGTCATTCGCTGGTCCGATAACCAAAGATGTGGTATAAAAAACCAGGTGAGCTAACAATGCAGCAATTAAGGAATTCGGCCAAGGCACCGGCACACAACGACCTACCTACATCGAAAGACTCAATGCCAATGGTGACAGAAGCCAAGACGGCCGGCTTAAACACCGCCGAAAGACCACGGTGTACCAACTTACGATGCAGAACATCTTGCACTTAATATGATGACAACAGGTGCCATCCTCTGACGTACCATTACAGGTACAGGTACAGTACACGTGAGCACAGAGCAAAAGTTCACTGAAACCGAGATTAAGAAAAAAGAAAAAACACCTCGTGGTCCGTGCTCGATATCCGAGTTTCAATCTTTTCAAACACATGATGCTCTCGGTCACGGTATCTCCTGCGAGCTGCTTCTCCTTCAACCACACAAACAACAACTTCTCCATATCTTCATGGATAGAGGTCCAGTTTATTTCTTTACATTCTCTTGTATTATGTACAGTATATACGAGGTCGTGCTTGTTTATACATTATTTGTTATTTATAAAGTACATTTTTGTTATTTAAAAGCACCTAACAAAAAAAATTGGTGTTTTTTTTTTGAGGCTGGAACGGATTAATAGCATTTCAATGCATTTGAATGGGAAAATTTGCTTTGACTTACGAGCGATTTGGCTTACGAGCTCCGTCACGGAACGGATTAAACTCGTAAGCCGAGGTACCACTGTATATATATATATATATATATATATATATATGTATGTATGTATATGTATATATATATATATATATATATGTATATATATATGTATATGTATATATATATATATATATATGTATATATATATGTATATGTATATATATATATATATATATGTATATGTATATATATATATATATATATATGTATATATATATATATATATATATATATATATATATATATATATATATATATATGTATATATATATATATATATATATATATATATATATTTATATATATATATATATCGTGGTTATCAACTGAAATACTCGAAAAATGAGTATCGTCACTATTGATATACCTATTCTGTAAAAAAAAAACACCTGTATTTCTATAAAATAAAAAAGTCATCAGGTTGTTTGTAAAAGTTTTCATTACCCTGTGCTGAGTTCAAATTCAAAATAAAAACTTGAGCTCCACTTGTCATCTTACAGCCCAAGGCACAGGTTCTTCTTCTTCTTAATTTTTCTTCAAGACAGGTTCTTCTTTTTTCCTCAAACATTTATCGGACATGCATTTACCGATCTTGTTCAATCTTGGCACACAGACAAGGAATGATGACTTACGTATGCGCGTCATTTTTCTTTTGAGATAAGAGCCAATATGGTCGACTGGTGGCCATTTTGTTACTGAAACGTATCCCCAAGCATTTATTACTCCCGCCAGGGAGTAATGCATTCGATCGTGTCCGTCCGTGTGTGTGTGTGTGTGTGTGTGTGTGTGTGTGTGTGTGCGTGCGCGTGCGCGTATGTGTGTTCATATGTTCGTGTGTTTGTGAACAAGATATCTGGAAAAGTTCTGAACGGATTTGGATGAAAGTTGGTGGGATGATTGCCCTTGGGATAAGGAAGAATTGATTCGTTTTGGTGAAGCTCAGGATATTATTCCGGATCCAGGAAATTTTTGAAGGATTTTTTTACCATTGGAAGATGGGGCTCAGCAGCGGCCACCCACGGCGGGAGTATGCGCTCCACTGAGTGGCGTTCTAGTTGAACGTGCATGGCCCGATTTTGTTCAAACTTGTCACATAGTACATGGTGGCATATACGTGCACTTACTTCACTTTGTTTTGCAATTTATCACAAATGGATGACTGGTAGACTGGCGGCCATTTTAGTTGTAAAACAAACCTGATATTGACCATGTCCTCAACCATTTCTCGGACATGTATTTACCGATTTTGTTCGAAGTTGGCACACAGGTAAAGAATGATGGGGTACATAAGCACGTCATTTTTTCCGAGATCAGATCCAAGATGGCCGCATGGCAGCCACTTTGCTACTTAAATGTGTCCCCATCTATTTCTCGGACATGCATGGTCCGATTTTCTTTCAAATTGGAAAAAAGCCAATACATGAGTATACATATGCAGAAGATTTTGTTTTGTCATCCCACTAAAGACGGCCGACTGACAGCCTTTAACTCCGTTCAGCAAAATTGCTAAAATCACGGCGGGGGCCATGATATTTTATGTCTTTTGCTTTTCGTCACATTTCGTATGCAGCCAATGGTTGTTGTTTGCATCAATGCTGGGAGCATGGCTGTAGCACTGATGCAGTGTCCCCTGTTTCCAGTAAGCTGGTACTCATTTTGCCGACCTCGAAAGGATGACAGGCTGAATCAACCTACCTGATGTTATTTAACAGCACGACTGGACTCCAACTCAAGACACTAACAACTTAAGCGAGTCACCTTAAGTGTGAAATATTCACCATGCAGGCTTTTGTCACACACATTACCTCAACATACGCGATATTCAAAAACAACTAGAACTGCAATATCAATAAATTCTAGCAAATTGCTCATTCCTTTACAGTATTGGAATTACATGCATGAAGGAACACCCTTCTATATTTGCAAACGGTACCTTGAAAGTTGGGCTGAAACCGAAATTATGTTTTTAAAAAACCTTCGTTAATAAAACAAGTACAAAAAGTTTTAATTAAAACAAAAGCCGCGTCGATGTTACACAATGCCTAGATGCAGCTGTGCCTATAACGTCGATGTTATAGGCACAGGACATTCCTATTGATTCGATTACTTGATGTTATTTTTGTGCAAAGTGAAAATATATCTCGGCAATTTCCCGTGTGTGGCGACGAATTTTTAATATATCTCGGCATTTTCACGTCTGTTATTTCAGGCGGTGTATGACTGACCATGCCGCGATTTAAAAAATATATATCTCGGCAATTTCCCGTGTGTGGCGACACGTGAACGAAGCTATGCTCCTCTCTCCACATTATTGTGACGACGTATAAATTAAATATTTCATCGTGACGATTGTCATCAAATGGACGAATTTTTAATATATCTCGGCATTTTCCCGTCTGTTATTTCGGGCGGTGTATGACTGACCATGCCGCGATTTAAACAAAATATATATATCTCGGCATTTTCCCGTCTCTTATTTCGGGCGGTGTATGACTGACCATGCCGCGATTTAAAAAAAATATATCTCAATGGACTTGAAGTTACAGGCCTTTGAGAATTCATTTCGTTCTATAAAGGGCAACTTTCATCGGATTTTCTTCCCGCTTTTTTTCAACCGAGTCTAAAACTATGTTAGCGACTGTGAAAAATGAAATGATATATCGAATTTGATTTGAAATAAAACTGTGTGAGAGAGGAAGACACCACGGGCCTACAAAACAGGCCTCAAAGCTATGCGAGTTAATAAAATGGTGGATATTTGTTTATATGAAGGCTCTCCCAGAATGGGTGGAGCTATGGTTCCCAGAATGGGTGGAGCTTTGAGGTTTTGTCTTCTCTGCAAGAACAAGAAGAACAAGAAGACTAACAACAACAACAACAACAGCAGAGGGCACTCTATGAGCAGCGTCTGCGACGCGGCTAAAAATAAAAACTTTCTCATCCCTTTGGGCAGTTTATAATGGTCGGATTGCTGCCGAGATCTTTCCGAAAATAATAAAAAATAACCCTTTGTAGATAGGTGAAGCAAAAACATGTGTACTGCTTATGTGCATATAAAATACATCGTGGTAATATACACCTTTTATCATTCAAATTGCACTTGGCCATGGACTGACACCCAGCCCAATGGTCTGAGACCCACTGTCTGCGCTGCGAGTTTGATTTTGATTTTAATTGTGGGAGGAGTCGGGTGAGCTGTCCAACCATTGGGGTGAAGGCAGTCGTGACGTCACTTCCGTGAATGTGAGATCACTTTCTGTCTTTTATATGTTCTAGTAGGGTGTGCTTACACATTGTGTAAGCAATAACAAACCGTGCTTTATACATATAAGTTTCTAATAAATAGATGCTTTATGATTATAGGCAAGCATCACTGACCTGCTGCTATATATCAATTTAGGTTATTTGTTTATTTATTTTACGGACACTTTAAGTTTAAAGGTTTTTTTTTTTTACATAAATTTTCATTTACGGACGCTTTTTCTTTTTTTCTTTTACGGACATAATTGTCATGTTTATTTCACAATTTTCAAATGCTAGATATTTGTTGAGGGTTTTTTAAAATTACGTATGCGTTTACGGTTTTTAACGTAAATTTTCATTTACAGGACTTTTCCAATGGTTGTGAGATATCCTGGTGCACCGGCTTCGATGTCCATCGGCATGCCAAATTTCAGCTTTCTACGACACCTGGAAGGTACCGACATTAATATCAGTCAGTCAGTCAAACAGTCTGTCAATCAGTCAGTCAGTGGTTAGAAAGAGCTTTATATATATATTTATATTCAATTATCAGAGTAATAAATTATTGACTGGAGTTTTTTATCTTCCTTTTTCAGCCGGCTCCTTACGTTGAAAAATGTTTGGATATTTGGTTGGATCAATCAGTCACAAGCTGCCTCCAGGTGTAATGGTCATGCTGTACATGTCTCTTCATGTTCCACCCCTAATTGGTGTACCCCAGAGGGAGAGCAAAGTTTTGCAGTGATCTAGTCTGGTCCATGCAGCACTGATGTACAGGGAGGCCATTCGTGTTACAAAACCATCGTTTACAGCTTTGAAATTGGATTTCTCCTCTCTGTTCACTGATTGGTTTCTGCAGTTCATCGATAAGTATGTGCTGAGCTCTATCTCTTTCTCCCTGCTCTCTTTCTTTCCATTTCTATTCCTCCTTCTTGCCTCTCTCTGTTCCACAATGTATTTGACATCGTCTGATTGGTGTCATTGTCATGCTGTTGCTGTTGTTGGTGTATGAAAAATGTCAGTAGGACATATGGCATCCCATCCATAAGAGAAAACCTTCCTCGCAGGACACACACACACACACACACACACACACACACACACACACACACACAAACACACACACGAAAAGTTTTCTTTTTATCTAGACAGTTGTCTCTAGTCATCATTGTCTAGTCATCTAGATTCTAGACATCGATCTCTTTCTATATGCATATATGAGCATTACATCCAATAGAGGATGTGTATGTAGCCAGGGCTACATTCACTACAATGGAAACGATGTTGACCCTTAGGGATTTTTACAGCACAGCTGCTGTGGCATTTTGTCTTTGTCCTTTACTTTCTGCTGAAATTGTCTTTTGTTGCATGATGTGCTTGACATCTTTGCTTACAAGGGATCTCCAGGTAAGTTGATCTTGAATCTGCTATTTTCAGGTATTTATATCAATCACACGAGCTTTGAAGTTTGTTTTAATAATTTCTTTGCATCAACCTATTGTACCACCACTGGCTCATTCTCTCATCTATATGTCTCTGTTTAAGTTTCCAACTCATCTCATCATGGTTTTGCAATTATGACATGTACACTGGTCGTTGCTGCAGCAGCAGGTACTTCTGCCTTAATAATTTTGTCCTGCCAATTAGTTTTTCGGATTAAAAAATAGAAGATTTTCAAAACCATATGTGTGCCTTCTGTATGTTATCCAGGTTTCACATGCATCCCCACAGCAAGGATGGAATGACTAATGCATGATATCATTTCAGCTTGGTGACATCTCTGAGGTTATGCTTGTTGAGGATTGTGTGATGTCACATCTCAAATACTGAGCTGGCTCAATTGATCCTCCCGATGATAATTTCTTGACCGATTTTGAGTCATTTTGAATGATACTCCCAAGGTTATGTGAACTGATTAACGGTCATCAGCTGGATTGCATCTACAGTGACGCATGGACATTGTGGTGTTATTCGAGATGCATACCGTTTCTGGACGGATCTTAGTGTTGCCAATTCTAGCCTGGGTTCTAATCCCAACCGAGCCGTAAACCGTCATCCCACTGTTTTACAGGTACGGTGATTCGTCAATGCATGGTCTGTCCCTTGAATGGACGTTAAACTCCCAGTGTCCTATCTCCCAGCATTAGTTGGTGAACCCTGGGTACACAGCCTAGATTGATACTTTTGAGGCTTGGGAATGTCTCCGTTCCACCTTCTGAAACCCACATGTGGAGATAACAACGAATAACACGCGAAGCGTGCAGGGTTAAGCAATTGATTCATGTCAGTCCGTCCATCTGTCTTATCAGTTTATCATCATCAATTTATGATCGAGGAAAAACTTGTTGAAATTGAATGTTTTATTTTGAACATGAATCGGAACATCAATATGAAGACAATTTTCCCTTTGGTTTTGAATTCGTCCCGATCGCACATGCGCAGAGATGAGTGAGAAAATATATTTATTCTGTCTTCTTGCCTGACAGTCAAACAACATTGAAAGTCATTCAAACAAAAAAGTCACTGTTTGTAAAGACGTTATAAAAAGACGTTATAAAAGATACAAACAATAGCCATGAATAACTAATGTAACGTGTTCGGTCGGGTGGTGTAATATACACTGGGTAAAACGGTGGTAAAACGCAGAATTAATTGATATATACACATTTTAAACAAATTTAACACAAGTCTAACCCGCAAGGCTAACCCCCACTCTAGCAGGGAAAATGGCCTTTTAAAAAAAAGGGAATGGAGGCTGTATATTGACAGGAGAGAGACATGCATTCTGTTCTGCTCTCAACCAAGGCAAACTCGGTGGCAGAGGTGTGGCTGGCATTGTTCACAGGTTGCACATGCACTCTCAACACCTCCCATAATTGCAACCAAGAGTTTTTGTGAGCCAAATGCTTGGCTGTGACATTGCCGCTCAATAACTTGCGAGTTTGAGGGAGCCTCACATTTGAAGTCTACTGCAGAAGTGTGTGGTGTGTGAGATAATATGAGTGTCACTGTATGCACGACTGGTATGTATTTGGAATGAGTAGCATTTTATGAGGTCATGCTCTTCATTTTGTTAAGCAAACAAAACCTAAACCCGATGTGCTCTAAATTCAGAAACCTGGCCATGGATCATCAAATAACATCTGTGAATCCCATACTTCCCATTCTGGCCGTGCTTCTGAGGAATGATTGCTGCAAGCATTGCTAAAAAATTAATAAATAACAAGACCGAAAAATCTAACTGCGGCGTAGCCGGGCTTGTTTGATACTTTAGTTGAAGAGGATAGTATGATCTGGGTGGAGATACCAGTTACCAAATACTGTAAGTATTAAATTATTTTGAAGTACTCCAAGTCTCTAAGCTGTTTGTCACCATGGAAGTGAAGAGATTGCATTGAGACACTGGTTTATTCCATATGTTTTGAGTCAACAATGAACCACCCATACACCGCTTCAATCCAGTAACTTTGCAGTCATGACAAAAGCGATTGCAGTGTTACAATTATATTTACTATATTATTATTATTATTATTATTATTATTATTACGAAGATGATGTTACTGTATTAATAAACCGAGGCTAATTCCTTACTCCCGTGATAATTAGTACACCGCTTCTCATTGAGTCATCAATGGACCATACACCACTTCAATCCAGTAACTTTGCAGTCACAACAAAGGGATTTCAGTGTTACAATTATATTTACTATATTATTATTATTAACATTATTATTATTACAAAGACGATGTTACTGTATTAATAAACTGAGGATAATTCCTTACTCCCGCGATAATTAGTACACCGCTTCTCATCGAGTCATCAATGAACCATACACCACTTCAATCCAGTAACTTTGCAGTCACGACAAAAGGAATGCAGTGTTACGATATATTTATGATATTATTATTATCAACGTTATTATTATTATAAAGACGATGTTACTGTATTAATAAACCGTGACTAATTCCTTACACCTGCAATAATTAGTACACCGCTTCTCATCGAGTCATCCATGAACCATACACCGCTTCAATCCACTGATGTTGCCATCACTACAAAGGGATTGCAGTGTCACGATTATATTTACTATATTATTATTATTACGTTATTATTATTATTACGTTATTATTATTATGAAAATGATGCTACTGTATGAAAAACTATCCACTGACTCTACGGTCACTACCTTTGAAGGAATACCATGCCATGTATTCACCACTCCTGCCTTACTACCACCATAGCTCTCCTCTTTACTCAAACTGTGGCCCCTTGTCTTGTCAGTGTCCCTTCTGCTGAAAAATAATTTTGAATTTATTTTGTCTATACCCTTCATTAAGGCTCTCCCTGTAGGATAGTATGGCTTTTAGCTATTGCAGGGTTTGTTTCTACAATTAGTGCCCCAATTTTAATGGCACCCCAGAGTTTCCTAGACCCCTAGGAGTACTAAACCACCATTTTGCATTTTCTCCCTTTTTTCTGCCAATTTCCAAGGACTTTCAGAATAAAGTTTTGCATCAATAATGGGAATAAAAACTATGCATGGTTGACATAATTTTTTGACTTTGACCTAATTTTAAAGGAAATGACCAAATTATAGACATTTTAACATTTATCATCAAAACTCGACTAAGGCTTGTCCAATCAGAATGAAATTAGACTGTTTAGATAGCCTCGAGTAAGGCGCATTTATGCTTTATTTACTTCATACCCCTCTGAGGTCAAAGTCAAATTCTGAAAGAAATAACGTGGCCATGGTCAAATAAATGGCGTTCTGAAAAAAAAACATTTTTTTTTCTCATTGCTCAATTTTGCCCATGTGGAATCTCAAAGACCGCTTGGCCTTCCAAGATGTTTTGTGGACAGGTGGGGTGTGTAACAAGGCAGGATTGATTCGATTTTGGTGAAGATACGAATATGGATCCGAGAATTTTAAAGTGATTCTTCACCGTCGAGTGATTGGGATAAAAACGATATGGACGGATTTGGACAAAACTTGGTGGATGAGTTGGGAATGTGGCAAGGATAAATTGATTTGATTTTCTGGAAGATACAAACATGGATAATAATTTTTAAAAAAAATGTAAAAGTGATTCTTCACCATTGAGAGATGGGGCGAAAACTCGGTGGATGCGTTGGTTAGGCGACAAGAACAAGCCTATTTGATTGTGGTTCGGGTCCGGATCCAGATCGGGCCTATCAATGGGATACAAAACGTAAACTGTCCAGCCTGGTGGAGGCTTGTGCTCTACCAAGTGCCCTTCTAGTTTTTGATTGTGACTTCATTAACAAACTTGAATGTTTCTTAGATGCATCCAACATCACCCTTATGGCCTGATACACAGGAATAAGATGACGTTGAGTCGCACTTTAAAATAAGATGCAGGTTTTATTGCTCACCATAATATGCAGCGTCAATCGGCTTCGTCGTATTTATCTAGCTATATTGGCAGAGTCTTCTTCACTACGATACTGTCCCTCTCACATGCCATGCCCTCTCATGCTGTACATCAATGTATATATATACATTGTCTTTTTATTGTCTTATTATATATATATAATCTCATTCCTCTCTGTGTATGTGCGATCGGGATGAATTCAGAGCGAATGCACGGTAAGACGGTAAACTTGTCTTCCTATTCATTTTCAAAACATAACATTCAATTTAAATAGGCTGTTCCTCGATCATAAACTGATGATCATAAAATGATAGGATGGATGGACATGAACCAATTGCTTACTCCCGCTTTTCGCTTCACATTTGCAGGGTAATAACATAGTTACATTTGCTCCTCTCCAATCCTCTGTGACCTGTGCTGACTCCAACGAGCTGTTAACAAAATTGGTTAGCATCACGCTTATCTGCTCTGCCACGTCTCTCAATACTCTTGGATGCATATTATCTGGCCCTGGAGCTTCATTATCCCTTTTCTAGCTGTTTCTATATACTTCCTCAATTCGGATTTTGATCTCCTCCACGAGCCAATTCTCACCTCCGAGATAGATTCTCTCAGCTATTGGAACTTCCCCTGACTGTTCTTGTGTGAATGAAGTGGCCAAAAAACTTTAATAAACCTGCATTTTAATATTTATCATCCACCGATTCTCCAGTGCTAAGCCCCAAGGGGCTCCCAATGCAATATTTTTCTGGCCCATTTCTGTTTGTTCGATTGTCATCATCATTCTTGAAGCACTCCCTTTGTCCCTTAGAATATTCCCATTGCTTCCTAAACCAAAAACAGTGTTGCTTGCACCATACTTCCAAGAATTGGTTTAAAGATATTGCTATACTTGGTACAGCTCACACCACCACCCATTCTCAGGAAAATCGGGGGGGAGGGATGGGGCAGGGGGGGGGGGGGGGTAAATCACATTTTAACTAACATCTTTACCTAGCCTTCTTATTTTCAAAGTGAATTATCCTCGCATCATCAGCCCCTACATTCACCACAATCAATGTCCCTCCACAATGACAAAACATCTACCATATAAAACAAAAGGTCAGTTTGAGTTTTTGTACAGATGTCTGTCCCCCTTCATAAGTGTAGGTTTTAAAGGCCAATCTTTTAACACGAATGTGTGTTCACTGCCGTCTATTTTTGAGGATAAAAAAACTCGAAAAACATTTTCCATAAAATAGTAATTATGTTTCTTACATTGGAATTGTAGACGGTGGCTTGCAAACCGAGCCTCAAGGGAGGTATACAGAAGCGTTTTTTTTTAATAACAATAAATGCAAGGCGAAGGCAGGTGAAGTTCGCTGCACGTAACATGCAACACAAGCAGAGTAAAACGAGTGTTCATTTACATCTGTATGATGTCCAACAAATAAAGACGATTATAAGCACATCTGACACTAGGCCGAGGCTTCAAATTTTGACAAGCTCACAAGGCTGCACCATCAAATAAACTGTTCCATCCCATCATTTTTGACCTGCCCCGTTACCCCTGCCCCAAAATGAAAAGTCCACAGCCCCAGAAGCTACCCACCCCCAACGAAAACGATCTCTCTGGCCTCCCTCCCATATCCACCCAATGCCTAACACCACACATAGCTACCACACCCACAGCAGTATCATATTCGTCTGCATCACAACACTCATGTGCACCTGAAGCACCCCATCGACTCCCACACCAATAACATTCCCAAAGCTGACTTCACCAACCACAACCCCATCACGGTCACCCTCACTTGAAACATGCCCAATGTCATTACCAACCACACCATAAGCCACACATTATGCAACCCCATGCTCATCCACACTTCCACCTGTATTCAACACAATGAGATTGATGTACGCACCCCATCGACTCCCACACCAATAACATTCCCAAAGCTGACTTCACCAACCACAACCCCATCACGGTCACCCTCACTTGAAACACGCCCAATGTCATTACCAACCACACCATAAGCCACACATTATGCAACCCCATGCTCATACACACTTCCACCTGTATTCAACACAATGAGATTGATGTACGCACCCACCATATTCAGTCCGTTATTGCCCTTCCATACCCACACAGTTGTCAGCACACTACCTACTTAGACCTTTGCCCACACATTCTGCACCTCCTACACAAACTGCATTCACTGCACCTCTCAAATCCACGCCTGCCATCAATCAATCAATCCCTTTACTGGCCCCACCACTCATCCTGAATACGGCCAAACCTTCAACTTAATTCAACAGATCCAACACCATCTGACAAATCCTTCAAAGTTGTTGTTCCTTTCCTCACATCCACCCACCAAAGCCTTAGGGGAGCCACATCTAAACATTTGGTGTAGGAAAGACCCCTGCCCCCTTACACTTCAGTCACCACTAACCTGGACACCATTCACCCACATACGACCCACAAAACACTTTTAACAACTATTCATGCATTTGTTCCTGGCCCTGCACTTATCTGGTGACATCTGCTTTGCCTCATCCTCTTATTTTTACTCAATCAGACTTATAATTCAATATATTTTTACTCATCCTCCTCAGACTTATAACCCTTGGTGCCACAATCTGTAGTGGGATGACCATCATCACGATGAGTAGATGCGACATTTGAGTGATGCATCTCTCCGATGACATTCTTTGGGGTGCCCCATTGTGAAATCTACTCCTTCCGTGCCTGTCCTCTGGCCTCACGCCCATGCAATCTCCTCCATCACGCTAATCAAAACATCACCATCCACGAGTGCCAAATCCATCTGCGTGACTGAGCAACCTGCCATGTGCCCGTGCACCTTGTGAGCCCACGGTCTCCAGCAGGCCGCCCAGACCCATCAATGGAGAACACCATGGATCCTTCACCCATGTCCTCAATCAGATGCTTAAATGTCCAGAAATCAGAGCAAGGACCAAAAACTCCCTGATATGACCACCCAGCACGCCGGCTAGAAGGAGAATTACATCGCTGCCACAGGTAACTGGGAGTGAAAGCTGCCCTCAGAACTATTATCAGGCACAAAGGGAATCCCTACTTTAATGCCAGGAATGTGTAGGCCAGAGCACTGGTGAATGAGCTGCCAATCTTCCCTACTGAGCTAAAGAGGCACAGGCGGACTTGGCGGCTCCAGCTCTGTGACAGGACTCAGCAGAAGTGTTTCATAGTCCTTTAGAGACCGTTTTGCCAATACTGATGCCTTGTTTGCCACTTTAGATTCCTTCTTGGCCTTGTGGCTCGTCATCCACTAAGTGGTAAATCAGTTTGTGATGGTGGAGCCCAAACCCTCTTGCATAACATCCAAATGTCCATGACCTTGATCAACATCCAAGAAACCAACGTCCTCGTCCAATTGACCTATAATTTTAAGAATTTTCTTATTGGGTCACAGAATTGGTTCACCAATCAAAAGCGAGAAGCTGATGATTTTTGATCTAAAGCTCAAAGATCAAGGCTGCATAAAATCAATTTTCATTCATTCATTTTTTAAAAACTGTTTTCGTTATTTTGAGCTTTCAGAAGAAGAAGACGTCTGATTTGAAAACGGTTGGGCTTTCATTTTCTGGTGCTTTCTAATTTTGTATTTTCCATTAATTTTCGAAAATTTGTAGAATTTGTTTTTCACTTGGAAGTTGTGGGTTATGATGTGTAAATAAAGGTAGAAAAGTCTGATTGAATGCAATTTAATTCCAGTCTATGAGGCAACAAAAGGTGAAAATTTTGAAAGGGGATTTAGATTTTCCATTGGCACTGTGTGTATATATATATATATATTATATTGTTACAGACGTGGCTTGGATGTTATTTACCGAGCGGTTTTATGGTATGACCACGTCTGCACAAGTTACCCGATTGTGCCCGAACGTTGACTAATCGCGCTATGCTAGACCAATGAAGGAAAAAGAAGACACACGGCTGGAATTAATACGACACGACACCAGGGATACGGTTCTCAAAGGTTGTTATTACAATAATGCGGAAGGTTTAGATTACAGGGACAAGAGGGAAACATAGGAAGGTGGGCACTTAAACACACTTATATTAACCCCAACAGACGACAGATAAACGGGACAAGGCTCACTCACACGGGGTTTGATGGAAAGGACAGGCGGGTAGCGATGGCTCCAGGTGCACCTGGGCTCAAAGGTCAGAATCGACTCGGTCCGGTCCAGAGATGCGGGGAGGTCGCAGCGCTCGGATGGCGTCTTGTCTGCTCAAGCTGGGGGCGCATCTGACTCAGCGCTCGCAGGTGGCTTTCCTTCTCCAAGCTGGGTGCGCATCTCACCTCACATCCGGCGCGGGGCCGCGTATATCCGGCGGGGAGTGACACGCCCTCGGCTCGTTAGCTCCGCCCCAGATGGAATCGGCACGTTGCTTCCCATTGGGTGCGTGGGGGGGCTACTGGCTCCGCCCCTGACGAGGAGCTGACAGCCAGCCCCTTCGGGGTAACGCCGTGGAGCGTATGGTCATGGCGGGTAACCGAGCCGGTGTGAGGACGCACACTCTCCGCCCCTCTGTTGTTGTAGTCGTAGTTGTAGTTGTAATTGTTGTTGTAGTTGTTGTTATTGTTGTTGTTTGGGGAAGAAGATGGGAGGAGGTATGGGAAAGGTCCTAAACTCACTACTGATGCCATATAATCACATTCTGGTGCAACGAAGAGTCATAATTAATGGAAACGAGGCCTTAACTGACATAGATTAAGAATAACTAGGAAGATGTCCGAAAGTTGTCTACGTGTGGTGCGGTGGACCTGGGCACGACATTTAATGGGGGAATAAGGGGAAGGTCGGCTCTACTGATTGTTATTTACATGCAATGGGACTAGGGAATGGGGGATTGGGGAAAGTTGGGGAGTATTGGAGAAAATAGGGGAATATTTACAAGCGGATATGGAGGCCAAATTCCATATTCGCAACATTGCACCCTTCTCTACCCTCGGGGCGTCCCGACCCGATAAATTTTTACCTACTTTAGTGTGGCACGCAATGTAGTTCCCTCTACTATTAACTCTACCCTGAGTGCGACAGTTTTACAGATATTCACAAATGAGTAAATATGTCCCCCTGCGACGTTGCACCCTTCTCCTCACAGAAACACACCCACAGGATAACCGAATCCGGAAAGAATTCGCAAACTAAACATACAGCCGGTAGGGAGCATTATTTACAAGACTACGCTGCTATTTACACTACGATCCAGGACCTGTTTTTGGAGGAACACATGCAGATGTTATGCATAGAGAGAGCGCGCTTGCCAACATCGATACACCAACCCACGAGTGCTCTGTGGCCGACGGCCTTTAATAACGTGCAGAGCACCCTTCCCGAGCATCAACAGCACCACCCCACCACCAATCGGTGCAGTCACCATTGTTCATTGGAATAAAAATAAATTCGACAACCCCTAACCCTGCAGGTGTCTCTTGCTCTTCTTGTGGTGCACTTGGTGTCAACTAAAAGTGGTTCACCTGTATGGCATAGGTGCCACGTTGACCCATAGGTCCATCCCCGGGTGGTGCTTGGCCGCAAACGAACTGCGGTCCATTGTGGGTGGCCACAAACATTGCGGTCCATATGGTGTATCGATCCCGGCAGCAAACAGCGAAAGTGCAGGCCCACAACTGCGCAGCCAGCACCTCTCTCTCCTCTCTCTCTACCCCAAAGCCAGATCCTCGGAGGTGGGAGACAAAAGAAGAAACAAGTGAGTAAGGTGGTAAGGGCGCAAAAGTGCACGCAATGTAAGGTGATGCACACTGGGGGCACATGGGAACCAGGTGAGACAGGTACGTTCCTATCGTACGCCCCCCCCCACCAGGTAACCTACATGGCCCCTCCCTTACCCCTTACTGCATCCACAAAACACAACACTACCCATAAACATCTACTTTACAAATCGACAAACATCCCTACTGTCTTCCCCGTTCCTCCCCTATACCAAATTCGTCTTCTCTCCCTCCTAACCAATCAAATTTGCCATTTTCAACTCTCATCAAAATTTGCCATTTTCAACTCAACATCAAAATTTGCCATTACCAATTCATCATCAGTCCCTCCTAGGGAGGGAGAGATGGAATCACCCCAATGTCTCATCCAAGTCGTGATGCGTCTCACAAATCCTCACAGCAATCTCATTTCCTGCACAAAACAAAGAAAACACAGGTGTGGAGTCATCATCATCACCACAGGTAAGTGGCTGCGTATGGTGCGACAGGTTCATCAATCCTAACTATCTCCTAAATGACTTTAACAACTTTACACTACCCGGGGGCTTTCTCCGGCCAAACCATTGGCCCTCTTACACTATGGGTTCTAAAAACCAATTCCCATTGGCCAAACTGTGGTGCTCTTCAATTTGGGGTCTCACTCCCCCGATTCATCTCCCGGTGCCCTCGTACAATTTCTGGGCTGTGGCGTGTACCTCTCCCAGTGGGTCTACCGACCTGCACCCCTCCACCAATGCAGTTGCCTCCGAGCTTACCTGCTCCTTACCCTAACCTAACTACCAGGGGAAGGCCCTCTGGCTCTCTCCCCACTCCGTGCCCTCTCTGGCACTGGGCTGCCCGATCCACACCCGGGATCCTCAGGCACCCACTCACAACTACCGGCTCCCAGAGCCCACCTGCGGCCTCACCTGGCCGACATCCTCACAGTGGTGGAGTGCCCAACCAACTACACACACTAACAGGCTACACGCCCAGCCATTTCCACAACACTAATGCACCCATTCACAACACCATTCTGCAACCGCACCACAGATGCCAATATCCAACCACAATTTACCTATACCCTCTACCTAACACTTACACTACCCGCCCCGGGTACTCGTGAAAGGGGTCCACTCTTCCCCCATCCACACCTTCGCACCATGCACACCACTCCGTACCACTTACTCCAACTCTCTCCACACACCTGTACCTGCACACCTGTGCTCTCACACCTGGTGCCACCTGCACCCTTCTCTCCCCAAGCGCATTCGCGCTGATCCACACGCTCACTACTCATACACTGCTCCACACACCTGTCCAGTTGCACACCTGTGCAATCACACCTGTTCAATTCTCACCTGTTCAATCCTCACACACACGGCATCATCTCAGCTAACTACTCCCTTCTGAAACTTGCGCTTCCCAGTCGTCCCTTTAAACTATTGCGCTCCCTCGTCATTATAATCCACACTAATCTACCTGCGTCCCCACTACAGGTATCAGTCACTAACTAACCTTAACGTTACCTAAGGTCATCTTCTCTAGATCCCTACACACAATATCCTAACCCACCCGGGCTAGTTTTCACTGCCATACACCCCATAAGCTATTGCGCATTTGCCCCCCCCATGGGAAGGGTGGTGGGTTTGCCATCCCACCACATCGGGGGTCTCTCACTACCAATTTTGCACATCAAATTTCAATAAATCAAAAATTTGCCAATCACTGCCCATCATCTGCCAATCACTACTGCCAATCCCTTGCCAATCATCAAATTTTGTTTTTCTCTAATTTTGGGTCCAAAACACTAACCTCATCACCCAGTCTACTCACTACTGCCTCTCGGTGCGCCAATTCCTGTCCAAAGCCTGGCTTCGTAAAGCCAAGCAATGGATGCTGGTTGTTTTGTGCCAGCGGCTGGATGCGTCCGGCACTCGGTGCAGGGACGGGGGCTTACCCGTGCCGAGATCCCACGCACCACCTCAGCGTGGAGCCATCCAATGCCCCGATCTCGACCTGCCGGCACGTCTCACCAAAAAGTGGTCGCCATGACGACCCTTTCTATCGGGCTGCCAGCTCCGCCTAGTGGAGCCTGGACGCGGCCGTTCAAAGCGAGGCCCGGCACGCACCGAGGGCCCGATTCGGCTAAAAGTCGACCTAACCTCTAACCCGTGTAACGTCGATGCTTCACCTGCATGCTTACACCCCGCAGCCCGTTCCTTGCTCACACATCCAGCCGTCCCCATGCTCCTCGTACCTTTCCTTACACATCCAGGTACCCTCATTCCACTCACAGCCTTGGTCACACACCTGACCACCGAACACTTTGGCACACATTCGTTGGTCGCACACCTCACCAAAACACCTCTTCGCGCCCCCTCCTCGGTCACCTCCTCTGTGACAATCACAGGCGTGCCCTCATTCGCACACCCAACCACGTGCCTCACCACCAACTCCAGCGTGCATTCCCACTCACGCTCTACCATTCCAGGTGTGCATCCTTCCATCCCAGGTGTACATCCTCTCTCACCTGTCACAACTAACTCACGCTCCATGTCACTCTCACTACTCTCACCTCCATTCTTGACAGCGCACTCACCCTTACTCTTGACAGCGCACTCTTTCCTCGTGCACCTGTCCGTCACACACCTTTCTCGCGCACACTCTCCCGTTACACCCTCTGTAACACTCACCACAGGTGGACACTCTTCCTTACTTCTGACAGCGCACTCTTTCCTCATGCACCTGTCCGTCACACACCTTTCTCGCGCACACTCTCCCGTCACACCCTCTGCAACACTCACCACACCGCGCTTCCACGTGCTCCCTCGCACACACGCTACGACCGACTCACTCTCGCCAGCACCCTCACTACTCCTTGGCACGCACTTTTTCCTCACACACCCCAGAGTCGGACTTTCTCGCACACCTCCTCTTTCGCACACCAGACCTGTCGCACACTTCACCCACGGCCTCTCACGAACACCCGGGTCTATCTCGACCCCCAAGCTTCTTAAATCCCCTGGCGCATCATACGCACGACCATATTGGTCACCACTTACACCGGGTCCTCTTCCTCTTCGCTTCTCCTCCATTACCTGCGAATCCCTCATCCGGTTAATGAGCACATCACGATCCAAACACAGACTTTGGACCAATTCTTTTATCTCCTCTTTTATCTCCTTGTTATCCCCTCTCCGTCGCTTCTTAATTTCGCTCACCCCTTCTTCCACTTCTTCTAATTTGTGCCTCACCTCTTTTATTCCCCGGTACGTCTCCTCAAGCTCGTCCTCCAAGGCTACCTTGACCGTTTCCATGTGCGTCCTCACCTGCCGGTCCTTCGTCTCCATTACCTCTACCACCTCGTCCAACCTCGTTGTCAGTCCCTCACGTACCATCTGACATTCCCTCTTTGTCGCTATCAAGTCATCTTTTAGTTCTTTCTGTGTCGCCTTTAAACCTCCTAATACCGCAGTGTTCCTTTGAACCTGCTCCACTAACTCCGTCTGTCCCACCGTCAGCTGCTCCACCTCCTGCGTCAGGTCCTCTATGCCCCCTTGTAACTTTACAGTCCCCTTTCTCACCTCCTTTTCCATGTGCTCCTCACAGTGCCTCACCTCCTCGCGCACTCCTCCGACCTCCTCACTCACTCCTCTTCTGATCTGCTCTCCCATCACTTGCATCTCCTGCCCAGATGCCACCCTCATCTGCTCCATTTCCTCCCTGTGAGCATCCAGTTTGGTTTCTACCCCCATTCTGACCCCCTCTATCTGCTGCTCCATTTGTTTAACTTCCCTTTCCGCTTGGTCCCTCATGTCCCTCAATTTGCCTTCCATACTGTTTTCTAACCCCTCTAACCCATTTTTCACTCCCTCTATTTGATTCTCTTGAGCGGCCATTCTGTTTTCTACCCCCGTTAACCCATGTTTCACTCCCTCTATCTGATTCTCTTGAGCGGCCATTCTGTTTTCTACCCCCGTTAACCCATTCTTTACTTCTTTTATCCCGTTGTCTAACCCCTCAAATTTCTTTTCTAATCCCTCACCGGTACCCCTCATTTGGCCCTCCAATCGCTCACCCTGAGCATCCATCCGGTTCCCCATTACCCCCATTTGGTCCTCCAATCGCTCACCCTGAGCATCCATCCGGTTTCCCAACCGCTCACCCAATCGCTCAATCTGGCTCCCCATACTCATCTGTACAGCTGCCTGTAGCTGCGCAATGAGGGCCTGTATGTCAATCGGCTGCATGTTAAAGCCCGGTGATACAGCGGGCTCGGCTACCGCGCGCTCTTGCGAGGCGCCATTTTGCGTGCCTGCTACCCTCGCTGTTTCGCTCTCCTCCTGTCCCTCATTTTGGTCCTGGATCGACCCTACCTCACTCTCCTTTACCGGACCCCAGCTGTCTTGATCCGCCATAGCGCGACTTTCAAAATTCGGTTTTTATTTTTTATTTTCGTAAAACAAATTCAAATTTCGCCGTTATAATTTCGCGCGGGAAACGCGCTCCGAATCGATTCGGTCGAGCGCCGTACGCGCTCCGGCTCGATTTTCCCTCCCAAAATTTGGGCCTAACTAATTTAGTCCCGGGTTCGAATTCCACTCCTCGACACCAATTGTTACAGACGTGGCTTGGATGTTATTTACCGAGCGGTTTTATGGTATGACCACGTCTGCACAAGTTACCCGATTGTGCCCGAACGTTGACTAATCGCGCTATGCTAGACCAATGAAGGAAAAAGAAGACACACGGCTGGAATTAATACGACACGACACCAGGGATACGGTTCTCAAAGGTTGTTATTACAATAATGCGGAAGGTTTAGATTACAGGGACAAGAGGGAAACATAGGAAGGTGGGCACTTAAACACACTTATATTAACCCCAACAGACGACAGATAAACGGGACAAGGCTCACTCACACGGGGTTTGATGGAAAGGACAGGCGGGTAGCGATGGCTCCAGGTGCACCTGGGCTCAAAGGTCAGAATCGACTCGGTCCGGTCCAGAGATGCGGGGAGGTCGCAGCGCTCGGATGGCGTCCTGTCTGCTCAAGCTGGGGGCGCATCTGACTCAGCGCTCGCAGGTGGCTTTCCTTCTCCAAGCTGGGTGCGCATCTCACCTCACATCCGGCGCGGGGCCGCGTATATCCGGCGGGGAGTGACACGCCCTCGGCTCGTTAGCTCCGCCCCAGATGGAATCGGCACGTTGCTTCCCATTGGGTGCGTGGGGGGGCTACTGGCTCCGCCCCTGACGAGGAGCTGACAGCCAGCCCCTTCGGGGTAACGCCGTGGAGCGTATGGTCATGGCGGGTAACCGAGCCGGTGTGAGGACGCACACTCCCCGCCCCTCTGTTGTTGTAGTCGTAGTTGTAGTTGTAATTGTTGTTGTAGTTGTTGTTATTGTTGTTGTTTGGGGAAGAAGATGGGAGGAGGTATGGGAAAGGTCCTAAACTCACTACTGATGCCATATAATCACATTCTGGTGCAACGAAGAGTCATAATTAATGGAAACGAGGCCTTAACTGACATAGATTAAGAATAACTAGGAAGATGTCCGAAAGTTGTCTACGTGTGGTGCGGTGGACCTGGGCACGACATTTAATGGGGGAATAAGGGGAAGGTCGGCTCTACTGATTGTTATTTACATGCAATGGGACTAGGGAATGGGGGATTGGGGAAAGTTGGGGAGTATTGGAGAAAATAGGGGAATATTTACAAGCGGATATGGAGGCCAAATTCCATATTCGCAACAATATATATATATATATATATATATATATATATATATATATATATATATATATATATATATATATATATATATATATATATATATATACATACAAGGGCGAAACGTCGGTAACTGTGAGTTTTGCATGCACTTGTGACAGTATCTGAATTTATAATCCATAATGACGCTCTGCTAGATGGTTCCCCTGGAGCTTTGCAGGCAATGCGGACATGCATGGCGATGACGTCATGACGTTCGCTCATTAGGTTGGAGAACCAGATTACAGATACCAATTATATATATATATATATATATATATATATATATATATACATATATATATATATATATATATATCTATATATATATATATATATCACTGTTTATGGATTTGTGCCTGGCCTGCAGTTATCTAGTGGTGGTGGTTATCTCGTTATCAGGCAGGTGTTGTACACAATTGGTATTCCCAGAGGAGATCTGTGTGAGAAGGTTGCGGCCTGACATTGTCATCTGGTCAGGTGCAACAAGACAGGACATCTTAGGGGAATTGTCTGTACCTTGGGAAGAGAACATGGAGGAGGTGCAGGAGAGGAAGAGAGGAAGTACAGTGAGATGGAGGCAGAGTGTCGGGAGAAGGGTTGGCAAGTTTCTTGTCAGCCATTTGAGGTGGGGTGTAGAGTGTATATTGGCAATTCCTTTTCTGAATTTCTGGCTCGGCTTGGAGTGTGTGGGACAGAGAGAAGGAGGATGTGGGACAAAGTTGCCCAAGTTGCCTTGAAAGACTCACTTTGGATATGGAGGAAGTTTATGGAGGCATGTCAAACGGTGTAGGTTGAAGTTGTGGGTGGTGGTTCATTTCAGCCTAAAGGGGTAGAGACTGAGCACGGAAGAGAAATGGAGATGTGTGAATGGTGTGAGTGTGTTTGTGTGTGTGTGTGTGTGTGTGTGTGTGTGTTGCAGGAGTGGGTGTTGCAGGAGTGGGTTTGTGTGTTGCAGGAGTGTGTTTATGTGTTGCAGGAGTGGGTTTGTGTGTTGCAGGAGTGGGTGTGGTTTTGCATGAATGTGCTTTGTTTGAGTGGTGCATGTTGTAAGGGTGGTGGTCAGTTGTTTTTCTTTTGTTTTTGGTGTGTGAGTGAGTGGATGAGGGGCTGTGGATTCTCAGAGAGGAGGCGGTTTTGTTGTTGTAGTCTGTGTTCTCACTAGCTGGGGGTGGGTGTATGTACGCATCCGGGTTTGGCTCCTGCATGTAGTGGCGTATGTGCCTCTGCTGGCCCACCTTAGCTGACTGTATCGAGGTTGAAGGGCCAAAGCGGGATGATGCTGAGGACCTCGACTGAGGACCCGGTGTGTTTTGAAATATATATATATATATATATATATATATATATATATATATATATATATATATATATATATATATATTGTTGCGGATTCGGGGGTCGGCGCTTCCCTTATAAAGGGGGGGTTAATCCCCTTGTCTTTTAAGCTGGCTGTCCCCCAATCCTGGAAATTATGACGCTCCTCCCGGTCGGAATCAGCTAGGGTGATTGGTCAATGAAGTCCCAAAAACCTACGTACTAACCCCAACCGCGAGCAGGGAAATAACTCCCGCTCGAACCACGGATAAGATGGAATATTGCCGAGCGGTTAGCAATCCGCGGCCCGAGCCGTTAACAAAGACTAACCCGATCCTGAGCGGTTCCGAAATCGTGCCACAGCTACTCAATTGAGAAAATACGGTGGCGATCGAATGAGAGGAAACCAGAGTAAGGGAGGAACAAAGAGTGGGTTTATTAATTATTTACAAGACCCAAAGAAGAGGAAACGAAAGCATGTACAAGAAAGGAGAAACAAAAGGACACAGGGCAAGCTTATCGATACAGTCTTACTTACAACCCCGGACAAACAGACAGACTCACACGGGATGGTAATGCCAGGGGAGGAAGGTCCAGGCAGATGGTCCAGGCGATGGGATCCGGTCCAGGCTCTGGGTCCGCGGGCGAAGAATGGCAGGCAGCTTCGCGTGTCATTGGCGCACGACTGGAATTACATATGCGAGGGCTGGGACTGCTGCATACGTCTAGCGTGCCAAACTCTCTCTCTCTTGATCAATCAAGGTCCATATCAAACAGCAGTTTGTATCATACGCGGGTTCCCTGCGCAGTTCTTATTAGAATGTCCTCGCTCACGCAGTCTGCAGTTCTCCCAATAGCAACCGTCCCCTGCACAGTTCGTTAACAATGGAGCTCCCTCACGCAGTCCTTTCAATAAGCAAGGAGTCCGTGGCACAGTTCTGAAAGCAGTCCTCGCGCTTGCGCTTATATAACGCGCTTTGAAATCAATGCGCGCTTCATAGAGACACGCCCACCAGTGAGCTCACCTCAGCCCTGGTTGGATAGCGAGGGCTCACCGGCTCCGCCCCTTGACGGCTCGTTGACAGGGCCACACCTCATTCTTGGCGCTCCGCCCCCTTCTTCTCCAAGCTTGACCGCGTGCGTAATGGCCTTTGGAGCGAGGCAGCGATGCTGCTGTTGGGGTGTAAAAGAGCCGATGGCCGCCGAATCGGAAAAGAAAATTTTATGCGCACCGGCGGTCATCGAGCTAGAAAAAGAAATAATTCAAATTGAAGAAGAAATGATTATAGTTGAAATTGGGGCCGAAGAGACGGCAGAGAAAGTAAATGCAGCACAGGAGGTAGTAATGGAGCCTGAACAAAGTTTGCATTTACATCGTGATGTCGTGCTTGCTAACCCCAATAAAAGTTTGCAGGTGTTGCTGGAGAAGAAGGTCCCTAAGGTGAGCGAGAATGTGTTTGGCGGGAAAAGGGTTTTGGAGCGCTTGGGATCAAGACGAAACCCAGGCGGTCATGGAAGGGCCGTTGTACGGTGTACGAGAGCGAATGGCGCGCGTGTGCGAGAAAAGTGTGCACCGGAGTGCGAGTGTATGGCATAATGTGCATGAGAAGGGTGTATGGAAAAAGAGGGTGCGATGGGCGAGGAGAGTGAGAGAGAATGCACACCAGAGCGTGTTGTAGAGAGTGTGCAGGAGTGCACACCAGAGCGTGTTATTGGGTGTGTACCAGAAGAGTGCACACCCATGGACGTTACGGAGTACGTAACGAGAGAGTGTGTAATGGAGTGCACAATAAAATGATAATTGTGACTGTCTGTCATAACATCTCAGAAGTCCAAGATGGCTGACAGCCCAGCAAGCAGAGGTAATGCTGGAAATGTCTCCATTGGGTTGAGTGGACCTGTTGGTAGAACCCTGAGCTGTCAATGAAGTGTCAATGCTGTGCAGCATTGACGGATAATAATAAGAGTGAGAGTACTCATCTGTGAAGTTATTTGTTGGATAGGTCGAAAATTGTGAAAGTTGGTCTTTCAATAGTTGGTCACCTCCCTCCTGGGGTGGATTGGAATATGTGTTTGTGTGCGGCAGGGACCGGCGGGGATCGATGCCACGGCCGTGTCACAAGGACCGACGTGCACGATTCGTGCCGGATCCCACCCTGTATGGTTGGTGCCGTGCCGGGGTGAAAAATGGCGATCGGCAAGGTTCAAGGGGAGGTAGGAGAGTTCGGAGCTGCGCCCCCTGGCGGGTGCGGTGCTCCGACCGTGGGCGGTTGGGTCATCGTGCATGGGACCGCGAGGCCCCGCGTAGAGATGGCGCTCTGAACCTCGGCCTTTCCATGCCTCCTCCCCTGGATCGAAAATGCCGGACGGACCCAACCTACAGTAGACCAACCACCCGCACGGATTGCCTGGCCTCTCGAGGTCGAGCCGTAATGGCGATGTATTTCCACATGGAGAGGCTCAAGTGGAGTGGACGAATAGCAATAGTGTTGGGGAATGGTACCCGGCGTGGGGGAATTGTGGTTTTACCATTCCTCACTCCGGGCTCATGAGCATTAGATTAGGGGGATGGCAGTGACATGCACATGGAGGAGCCAGTGATGGTTACCTCCATGGGGCACCGAAGCTAGCCGAGGGCGGGTTCGGATAATTGTTAGGGAATTAGAAGGCAGATGGTAGAGGACATGAGATTTAAGTAGTGAGTGACTTTTGTACTGTAGAGGGGACGTAGAGAGCTTAGGTGGATGTTAATGACGAGGGAGTGCTTAGTTTAATGGGATGACGGGGAAGCACGAGTATTAGGGGAAAAGCAGCTAGATAGATGATGCTGTGTGTATGAGGAATTGGTTGAGAATAACCAGGAGTTGTGTATGGGAGACAAAAGGAATGGTGTTTGAGGTGTGTGAGCACAAGAGGTGTGCCAGATATGTGGTGTGTAAGCACGAGAGGTGTGCGAGGTAAAAGGTGTGCGAGAAAAGTGGTGTGCGACATAAATGGTGTGTGGATGAGTGGTGTGGAATGCTTGGTGTGAGATAGAAGGTGTGGAATGTATAGTGCGAAGAAGTGAATGGGGGGAGATGGACCCATTCACGAATACCCGGGGTGGGTAGTTTAAAGCCAGGTAGAGGGCTTAGGTAAATTGTTTGGATATTGACACCGTGCGGGAAGTGGCACTGTGCGTGCAAGAACGCACGGAAGTAGTGCGGGAAGTGCGCACTGCAAGACGGAAGTAGTGTTGTGCGGGAAGTGGCAAGTAGTGCTTTGGTTGGGTGCATGAGTCAGTGACAGGGCTGGGCGTGTGGCTTAATTGGTGCGTATGGTTATTGGAGCACTCCGCCACTGGTAGTTTGTCGGCCAGGTGAGGCCGCAGGTAGGCTCTGGAAGCCAGTTAGAGTAGTGGTAAGTCGTTCAGTGGGACCCGAGGATCAAAGGGAAGGACCCGGGTAGCCCAATGCCAAGGAGGGCATCAGAGGGGTAAAGAGCCAGGAGGGGCCTTCCCCAGTTTAGGTAGTCGCAGGAGCAGGTAAGCTCGGGTGGCGACTTCAGTGGCGGAGGTGCGCAGGTAGGTAGACCTGCTAGCAGAGCCACACGACCCAGCCCCGAAATTGTGCAAGGGCACAGTAAGAAAAATTGGGGAGTGAGACCCAAATTCGTAGGGTACTGCAGAGTGGTCAATGGGGAATTCGGTTTTTAGAACCACATGGTTTAAAGAGGCCGATTGGCAGGGTACGACCCCGGGTAGTTTAAAAGTTAATGTCAGTAGAGTAGTTAGGATTTGAGGAATTCCCTTCGCGCCATCCACATCCATTCACCAAGGAGAACGAAGCTCCGCACCAAGACCAAGTGCAAATGATTTGAGTGTAAGACGCATCAGGATGTGATGAGACATTGTGGTTGTTCCATTCCTTCCTTCCTGGGAGGGATTGGGAGACGAATTTGGCTTAGAGGGGGATATGGGAGACAAGACGTAGAGACGAATTTGAATTTGTAAATACAAGGAAGGGCAAGGGTAATGTAAGCTGACGATGGGTGGGGGGGGGGGGGGGGGTACGAACGGTTAGGGACGAGCTTGCTCTGCTCGCTCCTCCGCGCCCCTCATGCTGCATTACCTTGTATTGCTGTGTACCTCTGTGCCCTTTCCGCTTTGCTGGTGGTGCTTTGTCTCTCCCCCCACCCCAGGACCATTTTGGAGGTGGAACTGTGCAGCTGCACCTTGCTACACCTGTGCAGCACCCCCTGCTGCACTTTGCAACATCTGTGCAGCTGAACTGCATGGCACTTTGCTGCCGTTTCCTTATCCTTGGTTGTGACTTTGCTGTACATGTGCAGCACCCTGCTGCCACAAACACTTTGCTGCACATTATCACATTACACTTATGGACCACAAGTATTGTGGCCTTACACTTCTGCTGTGCAGCACTTTGCTGTAAACTCACCTTGCATCTTCGGACCACCTGTTTTGAGTGGCAGAAATGTCATGCAGTTGGACCACATAGGGTTGGCCCTGCTGGAAAATAAAGGAACACACTTGTTGTGCTTTTTTTTTTTTTGTGCTAGGGCCGAGAAGAATTGTAAGTTTATTAAGCCCCGAAGAGCAGGAATGGCCTGTATGCCAGTCCGGGGGCCTGCCGGTTCGATATGTACACACAGAAGATAGAAGATGCAAGACACCTGCAAATGAAATGTGATGGCTTTTGAATGTGTATTTGTGCTTTGCTGTGCTTTCTCTCCTCTCCAATCTTTGCAAAAAAAGACAGGTCCTGGGTCATAGAACTGTAAATAAGGTTAGGTTTTGTGCTTGTATGTAAAAATGCTGCCCACCGGCTTTATGTTTAGTTTGAAAACAATTCTGCAATTCGGTTAATTGTGGGTGTGATTCTGTTAGTTAGCTACTCAACGCAGTAGGTGAGACATATTTAGTGTTTTAAAACTGTTGCACACACGGGTTAGAGTAAATGTTAAGCCCCTGTCACACCTTGACGATTTATCCAGCATATGCCGATGTATCAAAATTTATCTAAAACGCTGGCGTTCGCTGAACTATCGATGTTTTTTTTCAGTTTTGGGCGTATAATAGCGTATTCATAACGAGTTGGACGAATGCATAACGTATTAGTAACGTACACAGAACGTTTCCATAACTTATAGATAACTTATACCAACGAATGCTTAGCGTGTTGTCGGCGTTCACAACTTATGCCCAACGATAGTCTAACTTATGCATAGCGCGCGGCAGCGTATCGCCGACGATCACGTGGCGTAGCCTATTAAAAGGCTGCCGCTCGACGATTCAAATCATAACCGCACTAGACATCGAAGTGTCAACATCACCATCATGCCGAAGAAAACTTCGAAGAATGCTGCCAAGAAGCATTTTTTATTTGTTGAATTGTACATGTATATTGCAAAGTGCATAATTGAAAAAAAGCTTTTTATACGATGCTCATTTCAAGAGGAATCTTACTGTCTCTGAGGTCCTTTATTGCCTGAACAATGCAGTAATACAAATATCTAAATCATCCTATCTTGCCACGGAACTGCGCCAGCTGGGGAGTTAACCCAGTGCTTGAGGAGATTCCTCTGTTTCTTTCCATCCTTGGAGGCAGTGTTGGGGCCAGTAGCTGTCTGTGTATCCTCCAAGTGATGTCCCTCTCACCATGCTCCTGGAACAAGGTCGCGGTTCTCATTCTCTGCCCGGTCAAGCTGCTGGTTCTGTAGTCCTGGGTACCTGGAATTTGAATTTGATTTTATTTACTTATAAAGCGCACCTATAATAAAAACATATATTCTAATGCGCTGTACAATAAAAAGTAATATAATGATACATATAACATTTAAGGTAAATCATATAATGTTTATAAGCATAGGCTAAAAGTTAAATTGCATTGTATACTGTATAATATATGCTATGTAAACATGAATTACCTGGTCCTCATGAGGTTGTGCAGGATCAAGCATGCTTTGACAATGAGCTTGACAGTGGAGGGGTGATGCTGCATGGTACTTAGCAGACCCTGGAATCTGTTAGCCAGGATGCCGAATGCATTTTCTACTACCCTCCTTGCTCGGCTAAGCCTGTAGTTGAAGATGCGTTGTTCATTCGTCAGACCCCGGAGGCTGTATGTCTTCATCATGGTTGGTCGTAAGGCGAAGGCATCGTCACTGATAAAGAAGTAAGGCACGTCCTGGTTGTCGTTGGGAAGAGGCTCAGGGTCAGGGAAACCAAGGGTACCGTCTTCAGCGCATTCCTTCAGCTCACAGTCATTGTATATCTGCGCATCTGATGCTGATCCAGTACCGCCGACATCTGCCCAAATGAATTTGTAGTCAGCATCCACAAGCGCCATCAGAACAATGGAGTAGAATCCTTTGTAGTTGAAGTATTGGGACCCACTCTTTGGAGGACAGCGGCAGGCCACGTGCTTCCCGTCAAGTGCCCTACATGTATGGAGAAAGTTCCATCGTTGGAAGAACTTGTCAGCTATGGCGCACCAACCATCAGGAGTACTTGGGCAAACCAGCACCTCATCCACGTATTCATCAATAATGGCTTGACAGACTTCTCTGACCACTAGGGACTGGGTGTTGTGAGGGACCCTCCATCCGAACTTCATCGAGGCATACTTGTTTCCAGAGGCAAGGTGACGCAAAGTCAGTGCCAGCTTCATGCCAGGCTCAAGCGGCTCCCTGTAGAAGGTGTACTGCTTGGTTATCCTTGGACCCACTCTGGCTAGCAGCTCGTCGAACATCGCTGGGGGCATATGCAGGAAGTTGGTGAAGGATGCATGGTCCTCGTTATGGAGTTCCACCATGAGCTGGTCATACATGCCAAACTGCCGTCGCCTCCCGATCCAGGGTCTCACCCAGTTCCTTCTCCTCCGTTCACCTCTTCTTCTCCTGGCTCTATTGGCACGCAACTGGTACAGTGTCAAATCGATGAGGTCATGTTGATGTTGGAGGACAGCTAGTAGGTATTCTCGTCTCAGCCTTGCCGGATCCTCCATCTCTCGGATGACATGGACATCTGCTCACCATGGAGTCTGGAACACTGACGGGTTCCTCCTGTGAACCCCATTTGTACATACCAATTCCCCTAAACGCTGCCAATACACCATTATACGGTAGCTGTAAGTTAGAAACACGTTCAGTAAGTTCTGTGGTCGTCCGGAAGACGTCAAATACGTCTACATACGTCAATATGCGTTGGAGATACGTTACACATAGGTTCAAAGCACGTTACTCATAGGTTAGAAATAAGTTTCGGGTACACTAGACATTATCTCGACGTATTTTGACTTATGAGTAACTTACAAGTAACGTGTGTCGACGTGTGTCAATGATCGCCTAACGTGCCTACAACTTATGGCCAGCGTATGCGGAACGTGTGAGTCATACGCTGGCATACGTCGACAAATTTTGTGCATGCACAAAATTTGTCGACGAGCTCGGCATACTACGATGTATGCCAGCATGCTTCAGCGTGCTCTTAACGTATACAAAACTTACCCATAACGTATTCGACGTGTGCCAGCGTATTCGCCAAATTTTTCATACGTCGGCATACACTGGCTAAAATGTCAAGGTGTGACAGCGGCTTTAGGGGGAACCACATCTATATGTCACATGTAATTGCAAGTTAGTCCCAGATCTTTCTCAAAACCGGTCGTTCCAGTTTTTGTAGGTTCGACTCGGGGACGAGTCTGACGAGGGAGGGGGGCAGTGTTGCGGATTTGAGCTTGTAAAGTGAGTCTAATAAAGGTTAAAATTTGTCCCCTATAGTTAGTCACACAAGCAACATGTAGCCTCGCGATAGTATCGTTATGTCTTAGTATTTGTGAGCTTAGTTCCTTTCCATTGTTAGTTCTGTGTTGAAGTAGAGTCAGGAGAATAGGCCCTACTGCCACCGATCATCCAACGTCCGTAGCCTCAATCCCTTTTGCGCTAACGTTGGTTCATTTTGGGCGAGTTAACACGAGGCAGGCTAGGAGGACCGGGGCAGAGCCGAGGGCGGAGCGGCAGAAGCGCTGATGGTAAGCACGAGCCGCCAATCAGAGCTCAGAGGTGGTGGCGGCGGCGTTGCGTCACAGGGAGTGGTGCGAAGATTGGAGAGAGTTCCAGAAGGTTCGTGGGCATATCTATAACACCCGCTGCACAAAGCCCTCAAAAGGACTCGCGCGTACATGGCAGTAGAAGAGAGGACTAGCGCGGGAAAGCCGATGAACAAAGGACTGCTGCCTAAGGGACTTGATGCAAAGAACTCGCGCGCACTGACCAACCAGCTCAGAGGATCGAAGAAGAGGAGTTGTGAGCGTCCAAGAGCTGTACGAGATACGTGGGCAAAGCCGACGCGCATGAACTGAAAAGACGCGCTTTTATGAGTGACGCTCGGTTGAGTTTTAGGCCGATCACTATGCAGTGCATTTGAGATGCGCGAGTGAGGAAAACGGCTGTGTAATCGCCAGCCGTGCTGAAAGTCCCACCCTTTTCCGTTCCGCCTCGTTATCAGCCTTGTTCGGGAGACGTGCTACGGCTTCCTGCCATCGCCTGCTACCATCTTCGTGGGACGTGCTCGGACCGTGGAGAGCCGGACGGAGGCCGTCTCTGGACGACCACGTCGATGGGTTGGCTGACCATCTACCCATCTGCAATTCCCTGTGAGTGAGACGGGCCCGTTGTCTGGAAAATAAGACAAGACTGATTAAGGCTGCTCTGTGTCTCTGCGTCCCCGATCATTGTAAATACGTGTGGGAATAATTAAGCCTGTGTTCTTCCTTTCTTCCATTCGACCGTTCCTGTGGTTTATTCATTGGCTAAGCGTGGTACGGGTAGAACCGCTCAAATCGGGTTCCACTAATTAAGACTGCACAGACCACGTGGTACTCAATCCGCTCGGCGTACTCAAACCACACGTGGCTCTTGCGAGGCTTGCTTCCTCGCTTCCGTGGCAGCGCGGGGAATTAGGTACGAGCGAGAAATGGTCCCGAGACCCGACTACGCGTTCTTCCGGAAGTGACGTATCAAGCCTCGGTTCCGCCAAGCCCAGCAAGAACAAGGGGATTAATCCCCCTTGGTAAGGGGATTAAGGGCGGTGTAGAACGCCGGATCTCCTAACCTCAGCCTTCCCCTTACCAGGGGGTTTAGGGGGGGGATTAATCCCCTTGTCTTTTATCTAGCCGACGCGATCCGGGGCTATGACGTTCCTTCCGGTCAGCGCTGAATAGGGTGGTAGGCCGAATTATTCCTATTACCTAATTACCAGCGCCTCCCAGAATGAATGAATGAATGGAATCCCAGGAAGCAAGATAATAAACCCCCCCGAACCACGGTTTTAGTGGACACGCTGAGCGATAGCGAGCCGCGATTCGGGCCGTTCACAGGTACTAAACCCGATTTGAGCGGCTGTAATCGTGCCACGCTTACCCAATTGAGAAATCACTAAAACGGTCGGATTAAGAAGAAAGAACAAAGTTTATTCACACTATTCACAATGATGAGAAGAGGAAGCAGAGGCACAGGGCAATCCCTAATGACAGTCTTAACTTATCCCTGGACATGGGCCCGCTCACACTCAGTCACACTCTCGGACTCACTCACACGGGGTTTGTAGGTGGTCAGGCGATGGACCAAGGAATGGCGCCCACAGCTCGCTCCGGTCCCCGACTCGCCCGCGAAGAAGATGGTAGGCCGAAGAGGGTTGAGCAACCGGTGGCGTTCCTCGCAAGTCGTTGTCGCGGAGCGGACAATTATATGGGGGGATCGGTAAGCTGGGCTGGCGGTTACTTCGCGGCTCACAGCTACGTACGTAATAGAAATACCGGCGCTTTATATGCGCTCCCAGCAAGCCCAAAGCCAAATCCTCAACGAGTTCTTGCAATCAGTCAGTATAACAGCGCCTCTCCCAACCAGTCCTCAACAATGGCGCTTTCCCACATGAAGTCCTCGAGCCCTTGCACAATCAAAGTTCCCCCAGTGAGTCCTTTCACCAATGCCAAACGTGACAGTCCTCTTGGTAAAGCGCATATACTCTCAAGTCCTGGACAGTCCTTTCACAAAGCCCCTCGCTCATCAGTCCTGGACAGTCCTTTAGCAAAGCCCCTTGCTCATCAGTCCTCGACAGTCCTTTCACAAAGCCCCTCGCTCATCAGTCCTCTGGAAGGGCTTTGCGTGCGCGATTATATAGCGCCGCCCAGCGAACCCTCTCGAATTTGCCAGACGCGCTCTCACCACGCCCCGTAGGCCATGCCGACGGAGCCCTGGTTGGTTGTTGGGGTCTTACCGGCTCCGCCCTTGACGTCTGCTTGACGTACCCACACCCCGATTTCGCGCTCCGCCCCCCTTTTCCAGGCCTATCTCGTGGCATTTGGCTGGTTTGATCATCCTAATGCGAGGGGCAATGGGGCGCAGACTGGATGGTGCACAATGGGGAATGGGGCACAGACTGGATGGTGCGCAATGGGGAATGGGGTGCCGACTGGATGGTGCGCAATGAGGTCGATTGGAGGGTAGGCTGCAAAATGAACGGGGCCTACTCTTATTTATTCTACACAACGCAGGTATCACTATTGGAAATGTCCTTATCTCACATATACTATGAAATAACTAACGTTCTAAGGTGGCCTACGTGTTGCATGTGGACTAACTATGGGGGCAAAACCTTTAACCTTTATTAATCAAATATGTACACTTCTCAGAACCGCAACACTATATATATACATATATATATATAGTGTTGGGGAGCATGGAAAATATATATATGCCAAGTCTGAGAGAGTATCAACCCTTGTGTATTTCAAAGAAACTAAGTTCGGGTTAATGGCCGAAATTTCAACTTTTCCTTGCTTTCCACAATGGTTGGCATACTTTGATAAACATCATGTTGAATCCATTCATTCTACCTATACAAGGATTCTCTGCCTTTCATGATTTAGACTACCTTTCTGGTCATAATTTGCCTCCTATGTGCAGTTCCCTGCTTTTTGTTGGTGACAAGCAAAACTTTTGTCCTTTGCATGTTCATGAAAAATTTACAACTTATCAGAACTTGTTTTACCAACATTGCAGTTACAATGAGTTTGTCTTTTTCTTTTTTGTATACAAGGTCGAGGCTCGTGTAAGAGCTAACATTGATCACAAAAAACACAAACTGACACATAAAACATATGATAAAAGGAGCGGGAGACAAGATGGAGAGCAGGGACATCGGGAGATCTGTGGTAGGTAGACGGCTTGGGGGGGGGGGGGCATGGGAAAGTGGGGGGGGGGGTTGGGGGGGTGGTGGTGGTAGGGTTAAAAAAAAAACACATGGACACTGCTTGGAATTCCAGGAAAGAAGTCGGTATTTCATAAAGGTGGATCTGGGGTGAATTAACGGGGGTATAAGAGATCCAGGTTTTGGATGGGGGAAGATAAGAGATGGTGGTGAACAGCTGTTTTAAAGACCTGGAGGGAGGAGTGGGATTGAAGAGAGTGAGGGAGTTTGTTCCAGAGGCGGGAGAAAAGAGGAATGAAGGAGCAGAAGAGGGTTTCTGGCAGCTCTTGTGCGACCTGTAGGAATATTTGGGGGACAGAGCACAGACAGAGCTGGGGGAACTAGGCCGGATAGGAGTCGGTAGCAGACAAAGACCACCTACCTGCCTGAAGAAAAGAAAAGAGGAATGAAAGAGTGAAGGTGAATAGAGAGTTTGGATTTTGGCAGTTTAACCATGAAAGGGTTGCTGGCAGATCTTGTGCAGTGTAATGTCTTGGCAATGAAATGTAAAGGAAGGAAGTTTAAAAAAAAATTGTTTCTATAATTCAAGCATGACGAGATAATTCACTGAAGCCAACATATTTCGACCCAATTATGAAGCGTTTCTCTTGCATACTAGAATAAAATTGCCTTAGCGGGGGTGCTTTGTCGGGACACACTGTACTGCGCATGGGGCTGGTGTTATAAGTATCTCACACTGTGAAATCACGACAGGTGGGGATCATGTTTGACCCAGCATTTGATGCAGGTAATAATTCACACGCGGTTTTGATGTAACAAATTAAATGATGCAGAGGTCTCTGTGTTTGCCATAATTGTTGCCATAGGATGAATTTATTTTTTCCAAGTTAAGGTTTGCTCAAAGGACCTTCAGCTTGTTGTGTAAAATTGAGACAATAAATAGAAGGGAGGATGAAGGAAGAGAGAAAAGAGGGCAGGGGGATGTGGACGAAATGAGTCGTTATTAATTGTGGTCTGGGCATGCTCTCAGAAGTCGAATTTCCGTCCTGAAGGAAGTGTACCTAAGCCAGTGACGGTCCAAAATACGTCGATGTGGTCCAATCACCAGAAGTAGCTGAGTGATCAGCAATTGTGAGCAGAAGTTTCCTGGAAGTCCTAGCAGTGTCCATGTGTTTTATACCTCGAACCACTCCCCCCCCCCCCATTCCCATGCCTCCTCCCCCCAAGCCCTGTCCCTCCCACAGATCTCCCGATGTCCCTGCTCTCAAATGTTGTACTTGTGTGCTTCCCTCTCTCTCCCCCATCTTGTCTCCCGCTCCCTTTATCTCATCTTTTATGTGTCAGTTTGTCTTTTTGTGATTAATGTTAGCTCTAACACGAGCCTCGATGTTGTTTACAAAAAAAAATTTAAAAAGTTCAAATTACCTTTGTGCAACCTTTTACCATGGAGATTCGTACACAAGGCTGGAATTGCGGAAATACTGCTTGTGAGGCCCCGCATTGGCGAGGTTGCATCCCTTAGTCAGGTTCATTATGTTAACAAATATAATTTCGTTCAAAATTTTGGGAGATTAGCAAACCTGTACATTTTAGGAATCATCAGAGCATGGAGAATCCGAAAATCAATGTTGGCATTTGCACAGACACAGATTTTGGATTTTCAAAATGGCCGCCATAAAATACATATTTTACGCTATCTCGGCTTCTAGTAAACCTAGAAACTTAATTAAATATGCTAATCCTATGTTTTCTGGGTCAAGGAATCCAATAAAGGCCTCAAAATAGTGCTCAGGATTATAGAAAAGCAACAAACAAAGGTAATTGAAAACCATTGTCTTTATATTTGTGATATAACTGTATTACATAATACATGATATTGCCAGTCCTTTGAAGTTATAGGTATGGGTTTATAAAGCAAGAAATCAGCCCTGTTAGTATCAGATTGAACTATAAGTCCTATACACAGGATCTACTAGGTCTATACCGTTCAGGAATATGCTTTTACCGATCTTCATCACTATCCTGAGTGTCATTTTCGCAAAGGTGTCTACGCAAATGCCAACATTAATTTTTGGATTCTCCATGCTCTGAATATTCCAAAAATGTATAGTTTTGCTCATCTCCAAAAATTCTGAACGAAATAACATCGTGAACCTGACTACCTGGTTGCGGGTCGTACACGGTTCCGGCTGCGGAGGCTCATTTGTTGCTGTACCATGTTCACTCAAACAAGAAAAGCATAGGGCAGAGTTTCTCAGCCGCATTTCCCCAACGACCTCCACGTCCATTTCTTTGGTCGGGATGACCCCATACTACAAATGCAAAGGTACATGGATGCATGAATGAGAATTTTTTGCACAGAAATCACGACAAAAGGGTAAAAGGTAACCTGTTCTGAAAGAAATCTGGACATTTCTATTTCCTTTTTGGACATAACAAGTCAATTTGGGGTCTGGTCTAAAGTCTAGTCGAAAGCAAGCATCAAAGCTCACTCTTGCTATTTGATCAACCTGTAGGTTTTACTCCCTCGTTTGCTGATTTTTGGTTTCGCCTCTACGTTTGAGAATGCAAGTTCATGTCGGTAAGTCGTTGAAAACATTACTTGGACTTCTGTAACTACCTTGCAAATTTGTGAATATTTGTTCCTTATCTTCAACCAAAATTAGATCAAATTCACGCAGGGTTTGCGCAGTATTTTGGCATCAACATCCCGGCGTAACTCAAGGAGCACTTCTTGAACGTCGTCCTCCTCCACCGCGGCGATTTGGCACACAAATGGGTTTTGAATAAGAGGGAAGAGTCTTTGAAACCCAGGGAACACTGGGAAGTAGTGCTCCAATTATATTTTGAATTTGCGCAAGGTGGCACGAGTCGTCTTTTTGACCTCGCTTGGACCCATCTCTGCTTCTTGTCCAAAATGTGCCAGTATAGGGAAGGTTGCAAAATGGGACATTTCCAATTTTATGACCCAAAGGTAAAGCTTGTCCTTGAAGGCATCAATTTTCTCTGTTGCCTCAATGATGGTCAGCTCTCGTCCTTGCAGCACCGCATTGAATATGTTGAGTCTGTGAAAAATGTCGACTAAATATTCCAACTTCAACACCCATGTTGCGTTTTCGAAGTTCGGAACTAACTTCACCTTCTTCTGCTCCCTCAATAATTGAGTTAAACTCTTTCGGTAATTTAGTTATGTCGGCTCGGAGATCGAAAATGCCTTCAAAGAACCTTGCCTCGTGAAAGCCAGCGTGTATCCATGTGGAGGAGCAGTATTTTGGATTGAGCTCCCATCGCCTGGAACACTTCCAAAAATTGTCAGCTGCACAGGTGTTCTCCTCAAGAGGTAAACAAAACAAGAATCCCTCTATCAGAGAATTATCATGCATATATCTCACGAATGCAATCAGTTGAGCAAGAGGCAATGTTTGTGCTCTCATTGAGCTAAATGCTCCATGCTTTGGCAGTCCAGAACTTCCTGATCACCTGTTCCTTATATCTGTCATAGCATTGGCTCACTGTAGACTCACTCAATAAGACCTCATTTAACAACCAAGATTCTCGCTCACCAAGCATGTTGCGAACCATGGTTTTTCCTGCTGGAGTGATGAGCTCTTCTTCAATGTGCTAATCTTCAATGGGCCCACATTTGTCTAAACCTTCTCTTGCCTTGACAAGTGGCACACTTATTGTAATCTTGCCTTGCCATGGTGGCACCATGTCAATTCCATACTTGGTGAATGCAGGGGTTCCTCTAATCATGAATCGGCACACCTCCCACTTTCTGAGGGGCAACTGGGAGGTGTCATCTCTCCTTCCATCCCCCTCCCATACTCCACCTACTTCCCGCCTGTAGGTGGGAAAAAATGTCTGCACAGCCTCCTCCACTTGCCCATTTTTACCGAGTTCACATAAGGGAACACAGTGGGTGAGACATCTTACACTATCTACCATCTAAATTAGACAATATTATCCCCTTGTGATGGTTCACAGACAACTTAACCCAACCCACATGCACTTATTACAGGGATAAAGAACCTTAAGACTATCCAAGAAAGAGCGGTGGTTAAGGCCTTATATTTAACTAACTACTGCCCCATCCCACAAATGTAACAGTTATGCAAATTGCCATGGGAAGCAAGAAGCTGATATTTCAGGCACTACATTTCATCAGAGCTCAATAACTACATTATTTGTTACATTCAGCCAACAACTCATTCGTTCCTCTTTTTTCATGCCTGTGGAACCAACATTCACATTTTCTACAATCTCATCCTTCCTCTAGGTCTTCACGACAGCTGTTCACCAGCATCTTAGATCACCTCCCATCCAAAACCATGATCCTTTCTACAGGTCCTCAAGACAGATCCTCCACAGGTCCTCTAGGTCTTCACGACAGCTGTTCACCAGCATCTTAGATCATCTCCCATCCAAAACCATGATCCTTTCTACAGGTCCTCAAGACAGATTCTCCACTGGTCCTCTAGGGCTTCACGACAGCTGTTCACCAGCATCTTAGATCATCCCCCATCCAAAACAATGAACCTCTTCTACCCCTGTTAATCCTGTTTAAGCCGACCTCTTTCCACATTTCCAGTTTTTCCTTCCTGAGACCTTTTTTTAGTCATGATCAAAGGCTCATAGTGGAGCTGTGACATACGCACATGGACATATGAGACACAACACAAACTGTTAGATGAGACAAACACAGCTACTGAGCTTGGGGGAAGTGCCGTCACTTCCGGGGTACTCTGGGTACCAGTGATGTCACAACCATGGCGCTGCTTTTATTACCGCAATCAGTGGGGCATTTCCAAAGGAGGAATTGCCTCCTCCCCATGGAGTTTGCTTCAGTATCCATCTTGAACTCCCCGACTCCAAGCTCATTCATCCCCGCATTCGTTATTTATCCAAGTCTCCCTCTATTCTATCAATCAGCCCTGTTGCTGGTGTTTTCCCCCTTTCTTTCTCCTTTTTCTTTTGTTCTGTTGCGTCCTGATCCATTCGGTGTTGAAGCTCTTCCATGAGCCTTCACCTTGTATCCCCGAATTTTTTTTTTTAATGGTGCATTATTCTCACTTGTCCTCATTTCTCCTTGACTGAAATGTATCGTGGACGTCAAATATCCCACCATGTTCCTGTTTGAAATAGACAAAGACCCAGCACGTAAGAACCAAGGCCCCGCTCCAAGTATACAATCATGGAATGGTCATACAGAATACAATACTGTGACACGAAATTCCCATTAGCTTCATAATGAATGTTTATCCTCTGCCTCATTCAACATAGCAATGTCTTGCATGTTGCCACAATCTGGAGTCTGGGCATTACGTTATTACGTAATTTATTGAGTGTGATCTTGGGTTAAATTGGGCGAGCAATAAAATGGATGACGTCATCGGTCACGTGGTTTGGCAGCCATATTTCTCCGGTGTAGCCGGAGTGCAATGCCGTCTGGAACAGCGTTTATCTGTCTGTCTGGTGTATGTATGTCCCTCACAAAGGTCCACCCATCTGGTCACATGACAGGGGCATGGCAGGTCCTCCACTCGGTAGATCCAAGCCCAGCTACGCCGTTGTTAGACTTTCGGTATTGGTTTCGATTTATTTGTGGTAATTTCCGTGTTTGAGTTTTTGGAAGTTCTGAGTGGAACAACAGATATGGTAAAGAAGCAGAAACAAATGGAAACCCGTTTTAATTACTCCCGCTAGGGAGTACTGCATTCGATCGTGTCCGTGTGTGTGCGTGTTCGTGTGTTTGTGAACAAGATATCTGGAAAAGTTCTGAACGGATTTGGATGAAAGTTGGTGGGATGATTGCCCTTGGGATAAGGAAGAATTGATTAGTTTTTGGTGAAGCTCAGGATATTATTCCGGATCCAGGAATTTTTTGAAGGATTGTTTACCATTGGAAGATAGGCCTCATTTTTTTTTAACATTATCTTCTATATATTCTATATTTAACATTGTGTTATGAAAATAGTTTTCATATTTGTTGTAAATGTAGTTTAAACTCGTGGTTATGCGTTAGAGCGGTGTATTTTGTTAGCAGCGTCGTCTTCAAGGTACTTTTAAAAAACATATAATAAAGACATATTCTGTCATTTTAAAACCACCAAAGTGACTATTCGGTTTCCCCGTTTCATAAAATGTATCGTTTGATACGTATAATGCTTTAAAACTTTTTTTTTTTTTTTTTTTTTTTTTTTTTTACCTCAGAAGAGATATCAACATTTACCTCGGCGAATGTCAATCGCGGTGTCAGTATTTGATGAACTTATGAAGTCTTAGGTGAGTTATAAGTGTGACCAGCATGTGCACGGGATTCTTCCCAGAAGAATGAGTGGTCGCATTAGCTTGTACGACTTAAAATGAGCGAGTTTTGTTTTGACGTTTGGGCCAGTTTTACATGTTGTATCCCTAAGGAATGAAACGAACTCTTTTCCTGGCTTACAGTTTTAATTGAAGTCACACACGCCTCAAAATACACTCACTTATATAGAATTGAACGCTGAATCCGAAAATGTAAGTGAAATTGCCTTGTTTTCTTTAAACATTATCTTCTATATATTCTAAATATATATCTGTGCAGTGTCTGTCTTGTGTTGTCACTGAACTACTCCCTCAAACTTTTGTGAAATCGTACTATTTCAACTTGACCCACGGCGGGAGTATGCGCTCTACTGAGTGGTGTTCTAGTTGCCATGTGCAATTGCTCGAACTTTGAAATAATTAATCAATTAATTAAGTAATTCTCATATTTACCAGTTTCACATCATGTACTTACTATAACATAAGAGGGACAAGGAAGGTGCAGGAGAATTGGAGGTAAAGGAAAGAAAATGAAAATAAAAAGTCTAAATGGATATGTGTAAACCCTGAAAAGGACGAGCTGGGAAAGCATGGCGTGCACGATGGGGTCATGAGCTTGTCTCCCACAAGTAGTGGAAGCAAAATGTAGATTAAAGAATAATGGACACTAAATTAATTTAGGGATAAAACCTAGGAGATGGGCCAGGATTGGAATATGGGGAAATGAGGCAATATAAGGGGTGTACCCGTGAGATACAGAGGGGTAGAGTTGATTACGCAACCAATGGAGATCAACATTATTTTTCATCAACATTTTCCATTTTATATACACGTATGTAATTTATGTACCATAAACGTGGTCCTTGCTGCACTACGTTTGATGTGTGGTCATCCACACCAGTCTTTATGAAGCTCACACAATTGTGATGGATGTTGGCCTTTAGAAGTTGAGTGAAAACGACACCAACTGCTTTCCCTGGTTACCTGTTATATTTTCCCAAGTTACATCATTACACTATAATTGCATGTTGTTTATTCGGACTCAATGTCAAGCACTTGGCATGATGACAGTCCAACTGTCTGATAAGAATGTCAAGCAGTGATGTGATAGGTCCATTACCTCTCCACTTCCTAGTCGTCATACACATGGAGATGCTTACTGTGTACATTTTCTGGGTGTTACATATGTCAGTCATCTAGATGAGGGTGTGTTTAGCCAAACGAGCACCCATTACAATGGTTGTCGTGTGGCGGCTTTGCCACTGGGTGGTGATGTTTTCTAAGTATTGCAATGTATCAGTATCTGCAAGTCTTGTTTTGAGCAATAATGTCTACTTTCAGGAGAATTGCAGTTGTAGTCACCACTACATGTGCTATGTTTGAATGATAAACATAGGGCTGAGTGCTCAAGTCCCAGCTGCCAGCATGTGTGTTATATGAGACAGCATCTCCCTCACAAAGGCAGCTGATACATAACATACATTGTCAACACGCATTGGGAATGTATATTCAAGCAAGATTTGACTTTATAACATTAGGTAGTAAGGCATAAATAAGCCTGTTGGCAAAATGAATACCAGCTTGCTGGTAACGGACACTGCATCAGCAGCACAGCCGTGCTTTCAAAAAATGATGCAACCAGCAGCCATAGGCTGCATACGAAACAACAACAGTACGACTAGGAAGGCATCTTGTGTATAAAGATTAGTTCATGTCTGTGCTGGCACCGCCCATTATACACGTCACACGTCATTATACACGTCACACGTTATTCACGTATACACGTCTGTGCTAGCACCACGCCCCCTCACCCTCAGCGTCACAAGCACCGCCCATTATACACGTCACACGTCATTATACACGTCACACGTCATTATACACGTCACACGTCATTATACACGTCACATGTCATTACACACGTCACACGTTATTCACGTATACACGTCTGTGCTAGCACCACGCCCCCTCACCCCCAGCGTCACAAGCACCGCCCATTAGTCAGGCGCCGCCATTTTGTTTCCTTCCTATAGCTCTGACGTCTTATAGGCTTCTGGTGTACATTTAAAGTATCTTCTGTCATTAAATACTAGTACCGACTGCAAAGCCGCGATGAGCCGGCGAAGCCAAAACCTCTTGCCACTATTTTACCCATCACCATGGCATCAGTAGGTTAGGTAGTTGGTAGTAGGTAGGTAGGTAGTTGATAGTAGGTAGGTAGGTAGTTGGTAGTAGGTAGGTGTAGTAGGTACCGTACCTGGTAAGACTTGGTAAAAGAGAACAGCAGACAGTCCTCCCCAATACCTGCATACCTCTTGCCACTATTTTACCCATCACCATGGCATCAGTAGGTTAGGTAGTTGGTAGTAGGTAGGTAGGTAGTTGGTAGTAGGTAGGTGTAGTAGGTACCGTACATGGTAAGACTTGGTAAAAGAGAAGAGCAGACAGTCTTCCCCAATACCTGCATACCTCTTGCCACTATTTTACCCATCACCATGGCATCAGTAGGTTAGGTAGTTGGTAGTAGGTAGGTAGGTAGTTGGTAGTAGGTAGGTGTAGTAGGTACCGTACCTGGTAAGACTTGGTAAAAGAGAAGAGCAGACAGTCCTCCCCGATGGCAATACCTGCATACAATACAATAAATGTCACAAGAAGCTTAAGGAAGTAACTATAGGATGTGCTAGCTTAAGGCCTATTTTTAACTGGGCTTAACATACGTTTTCACAGTAAGTTTGTAGTCTTCTAACTTCAGTCGCTGTCAGGCGCCAGGGCTGGTTCTCTGACTCTCCGGGCACGGCAGCTTCGTCCACCAGAAGACGTTAGCTTGCAGTGATTAATTCGGTGAATTCCATCTCAACTTCGGATATTTCCGGCCGTGAAAAACTATCCGTATTTCTAAACTAAATATGCAAACCGCTTATACCACATTTCTGGCCGTGAAAAACTATCCCGTATGGCCGCGAGATTTCTAAAAAATAATTCTTCGTCAATTTTAGAATATTTGACGTTTTCGGACATTTTCACCGTCCGAAACGCGTAATAATAATTGGTTCTGGTGTTTGATGACGATTTTCGTTGAAGATAACGAGGTTGGTCTTAACGTATTTTAATTACTAATGAGAGGTTTCATTAGAATCATTAGATTATGAATCAAAGAACGACGGGTGAAACAAGCTCCGATTGAACTGTTTCGCAATTGTTTCATGCAAACTTCTGCATCCGGTCGATGGCTGTCTCCAGCACTCCATCCAGTGAGTGATTTCATTTTAGGCATATTTTTGCAAATGCTCGACTCTCATTGGGTCTGGTGTTTGGTGACGCGTTTTGTTGAAGATAACCAGGCCCGTGCGGGCCGATGTTGGTCTTAAATTATTTTATTAATACATCGGAGGTGCATAAGATTGTGAATCAAACGACGACGGGTGAAAGAAACTCCTAATGAACGTTTTAAATTTGTTATGCATACTTCCGCATCCGCAATATGGCTGCGCCCACTGCGCTTCGGATTCTAGAGCCAAGGCATAATCAGGTTTTCAACATAATACGTACTCGTTTATTGACAACACCGGCTTTGCCGGCTACTAGTACCGACTGCAAAGCCGCAATGAGCTGGCGAAGCGAAAACCTCTTGCCACTATTTTACCCATCACCATGGCATCAGTAGGTTAGGTAGTTGGTAGTAGGTAGGTAGGTAGTTGGTAGTAGGTAGGTAGGTAGTTGGTAGTAGGTAGGTGTAGTAGGTACCGTACCTGGTAAGACTTGGTAAAAGAGAAGAGCAGAGAGTCCTCCCCAATGGCAATACCTGCATACAATAAATGTCACAAGAAGCTTAAGGAAGTAACGATACGATGTGCTAGCTTAAGGCCTATTTTAAGAAGTAGGAAAATTCTCAAGCTCAAACAGTGAAAAAAACATGACCCATCACCAGGGACATCTACTGCTGCTGCTATTTCGAGCAGCATATGCTTACGCATGATTCGGTTGTTTTGCACCAACCTCGTTCCCGGCGTCGCAGACGTGTCGAGGGCGCTGGTAAGATGTCCTGTGTCGAGGGCGTTGATTGGCTGATTCGGTTCTCCGACGGCCACGAGATTTCTAAAAAATAATTTTTCGTCAATGTGAGAATATTTGACGCCGTTTTCACCGTCCGAAACGCGTAATAATGTTTTTTCAAATGCTCGAATCTCATTGGTTCTGGTGTTTGATGACGATTTTCGTTGAAGATAACGAGGTTGGTCTTAACGTATTTTAATTACTAATGAGAGGTTTCATTAGATTATGAATCAAAGAACGACGGGTGAAACAAGCTCCGATTGAACTTTTTCGCAATTGTTTTATGCAAACTTCCGCATCCGGTCGATGTCTGTCTCCAGCACTCCATCCAGTGAGTGATTTCATTTTAGACATATTTTTGCAAATGCTCGACTCTCATTGGGTCCGGTGTTTGGTGACGCATTTTGTTGAAGATAACCAGGCCCGTGCGGGCCGATGTTGGTCTTAAATTATTTTATTAATACATTGGAGGTGCATAAGATTGTGAATCAAACGACGACGGGTGAAAGAAACTCCTAATGAACGTTTTAAATTTGTTATGCATACTTCCGCATCCGCAAGATGGCTGCGCCCACTGCGCTTTGGATTCTCGAGCCAAGGCATAATCAGGTTTTCAACATAATACGTACTCGTTTATTGACAACACCGGCTTTGCCGGCTACTAGTACCGACTGCAAAGCCGCAATGAGCCGGCGAAGCCAAAACCTCTTGCCACTATTTTACCCATCACCATGGCATCAGTAGGTTAGGTAGTTGGTAGTAGGTAGGTAGGTAGTTGGTAGTAGGTAGGTAGGTAGTTGGTAGTAGGTAGGTGTAGTAGGTACCGTACCTGGTAAGACTTGGTAAAAGAGAAGAGCAGAGAGTCCTCCCCAATGGCAATACCTGCATACAATAAATGTCACAAGAAGCTTAAGGAAGTAACTATACGATGTGCTAGCTTAAGGCCTATTTTAAGAAGTAGGAAAATTCTCAAGCTCAAACAGTGAAAAAAACATGACCCATCACCAGGGACATCTACTGCTGCTGCTATTTCGAGCAGCATATGCTTACGCGTGATTCGGTTGTTTTGCACCAACCTCGTTCCCGGCGTCGCAGATGTGTCGAGGGCGCTGGTAAGATGTCCTGTGTCGAGGGCGCTGATTGGCTGATTCGGTTCTCCGACGGCCACGAGATTTCTAAAAAAGAATTTTTCGTCAATGTGAGAATATTTGACGCCGTTTTCACCGTCCGAAACGCGTAATAATATTTTTTCAAATGCTCGAATCTCATTGGTTCTGGTCTTTGATGACGATTTTCGTTGAAGATAACGAGGTTGGTCTTAACGTAATTTAATTACTAATGAGAGGTTTCATTAGATTATGAATCAAAGAACGACGGGTGAAACAAGCTCCTATTGAACTTTTTCGCAATTGTTTTATGCAAACTTCCGCATCCGGTCGATGGCTGTCTCCAGCACTCCATCCAGTGAGCGCTTTCATTTTAGACATATTTTTGCAAATGCTCGACTCTCATTGGGTCCGGTGTTTGGTGACGCGTTTTGTTGAAGATAACCAGGCCCGTGCGGGCCGATGTTGGTCTTAAATTATTTTATTAATACATCGGAGGTGCATAAGATTGTGAATCAAACGACGACGGGTGAAAGAAACTCCTAATGAACGTTTTAAATTTGTTATGCATACTTCCGCCTCCGCAAGATGGCTGCGCCCACTGCGCTTCGGATTCTCGAGCCAAGGCATAATCAGGTTTTCAACATAATACGTACTCGTTTATTGACAACACCGGCTTCGCCGGCTATTAAAGTGAGTGGGTGTACCTGTGCTTATTCGGAGAGACGAGTGTTTCCTGAGAAGAATAAGGTGAGTGACGTGTCTGTGTTCTCTCAGATTTTGGTTTTATTAATGTTTAAAGTTCCCCATGCTTTGAGGCCTAACAAAGCTAAACCCTTTCAGGATATCCCACAATTTAGTCTTGTGATATCACTTTTAACTCAACTGGACTATGTCCAGCTGAGTTTTTGTTGACACCCAGTGTCCGTCGTCTGTCTGTCTGTCTGTCTGTCTGTTGTCTGTAAACAATTCGACGTCTGCGCTGTAAAAGTCACAAATATTGATTAAATTTGATGAAACTTGTTATGCAGCATCTTTAAGACATAAACTAGTTTGGGATTGCATTTGGGCAATCTGGGTACCATTCCAAAAATGGGCGTGGCAGGGCGGCCATATTGAAAAATCAATTTTTGTAATATATTTTTAGCACATATAAACTACTAGCTGAGGTACCCGGCTTCGCCCGGGTTGCATAAGAATAATACAAATATATGATGAAAAGAACATGTATATTTTAGAGCAATATCACAGTACATTTCCTACATGACGTTTTGTCAATTTTCAATTTCTCAAAACCTCTTGGTATACAACATTTCTGGTTTTCTTACTTGGTGCCAAGACATAAAGATTGCTTGGTTTTCCAACCCTCGAGCAGCCCACGTTCAGCTGGCCATGGGAAGTACCCGGCATTGCCGGGTGGGGGAAGGGGGGGAGGAGGAAGGGGAGGGGAATGGGGGGGGGAGGGGAGAAGAGGGGGGGGAGGGAGGGGGAGGAGGAGAAGGGAGAAGAGGGGGGGAGGGGGAGGAGGGAGGGGGAGGAGGAGGAGGGGAGGGGGGAGAGGGGGGGAACGGCTAGCTTGGCAAGCGATAGCAGGATTTTTACTTTGATTTTTACCTCAATGAGGGCTATATATATACCCGTGCTTGGAGCCTTCAAGTTCAACATAAAGTTTTTTATGAAAAATAATGCAGATGTATAACAATCCACCAATGCAAGTTCAGAAATGAATGCAGATCCTTTACTTTGCGATACAAACGCAATTCCCGCCATTTCCACTCACGATCGAGGCCCTCCACAGTGGCTGCGCCTCTTCGTCCTCCTACAACTTCGTCTCACTTCTTTCACTCAAAATGCACGAAATTCTGCCGCATGAAATTATGTAGAGGCCTCGTCGTGGGGATATAAGGTACATAAGGAAGGCGTTGTAACAGAAGAATCAAAATAAAAGTGGAAGACATGAGGAAATGTGGGCTATTCTGGACCCACAGCCAAACCCGACAAACCATTGCAATACACCCCGAACGTCTTCGCCGCCACAAACCACCATGGAATTGCAGGTGGCACGGTTTTTTTTGATATTAAAATAAAACGTAGCCTATAACCACCAGGATTTTATGCTGATTCCGAATCTGTGTCTAAAACTTTTCTCCGATGTGTAGTTCTTGAGTTATAAGCGGACATCCAGACAGACACACATATATACACACACACACACACACACACACACACACACACACAGACACTCCTCCTTTATATATAGAGATATAGTTTGTGGTTCTATTATGCATATTCTAACCATATTGCTGTAGACCAGTTGAGTTCAGGTTCCCTGGAACCTCTCTAGTTTATATATTATTTTGATTGTCATTGACGTAGTTCAAGACGACTCAATGAAAACAAATCCTGAGAAAATAGGACAAAATTAGACGTTTTTATACAATAAAATGCATTCTAAATAGATAAATAGATGTGTGGCTTTTGGACTGGGGGATTACTTATTCGGATGATCTATTTGATGTGTGTTTCCCTTTTCAGATTTCCAGCGAGGTGTTTCTGAATGAATTTTGGGAGAAATCTGGAAAAAAAAATAAACGTATTGAAAAATCTGGGGAAAAATGAACGGGTCACTGCTGCTGTTTCGTGAGATGCATGCATGCTATATAGGACCTCTTTGAAAGCTCTTCCCGGCCACAGGGAAAGGAGGAGGGAGGTGGGCGAGAGGAAATAAGATTGAGTTACGTAGTAACTACTGTAATAATATATAGACCCCCATTGAAATTAGGGGGAAGGAAAGGGGGAGAGTGGGGTGAGAGAGTGGGTGTAAAGGGGGAGAGGAGAAAGTGTAGGTTGAGGTGGGAGAGGGAAGGGGGGATTGCTGAGGTGTTGAAGTCCATTTTACATGATGTTATTACAATTGGTGGAGCTTATATAAGAAGTTATTATAAATCTTATTATTGTAGCGGTTACCGCTTGATGCACACAATCGCCTTGCACCGGCCAGAACACGGCCAGACGCGCCTCTCCCGGGCATGCCCGGACTCACTGTTCCCGGGCATGCCCGAACCTCCCGGGCACGCCCGGTCTCGTCTTTCCCGGGCATGCCCGCTCTCGCCTTTCCAGGGCTCGCCCAGAGCGTCCGGGCATGCCCGCTATCGCCTTTTCAGGGCTCGCCCAGAGCGTCCGGGCATGCCCGCTATCGCCTTTTCAGGGCTCGCCCAGAGCGTCCGGGCATGCCCGCTATCGCCTTTCCAGGGCTCGCCCAGAGCGTCCGGGCATGCCCGCTATCACCTTTCCAGGGCTAGTCCAGAGCGCCCGGGCACGCCCAGCCTCGACTTGCCAGGCTGCAGCCAAACACGCCCGGGCAGGTCCAGACTCGCCTTTCCAAGGCTCGCCCTTGACACCCGGGCATGCCCGGTATAGCTTTTGCCGGGCAAACTTCCCGACATAAATGTGTATATATATTGCTGCCCGATAAACGGGCTTAGGAGAATACCTTAGCTGTTTTGTTTCAATAAAGCAACTCGGACGAATTCCGTCTTTGGTCGTGTCAATTCTTTTGACTCGCGTTGGAGCGCAGTTCCTTCATTGGTGACCTACCGACATGGATACGGCAGTGACGCTTAAACTGCCTACCTTCTGGGAGGCTCACGCGGCTGTTTGGTTCGCTCAGGCGGACTCTCAGTTCGCCCTGCGAGGCATCACGGCGGACGACACCCACTTCCACCATGTTGTGGCGGCGCTCGGTTCCGCCACCGCGGCCCGCGCCTTGAGCCTCCTCGAGCACCCGCCAGCTGCTGACAAATACGACGCGCTGAAGACACTCATCCTCGACGCTTTCGCCCTCTCACCGGCAGCACGCGCACGGCGCCTGCTCGCTCTGCCCGAGCTCGGCGACACGCGCCCGTCCGAGCGCATGGACTATATGCTCTCGTTGCTCGGTGAGCACTCTCCGGATTTTCTGTTCCGCGAGCTGTTCCTTCGCCAGCTGCCTCACCCGGTACACCTCGCCCTGGCTGGCACGTTGATCACGGATTCCCGCGCCCTCGCCAGGGAAGCCGATAAGATCTCCTCGGCGGGCCAGCACATCGGCGCGGTTACCTGGAGCCCGCCGCCGTCCGAGGCGACGCCCACGACGCCCGAGCGCCCTGCGCGGTTGGAGGCCGAACTGCCGGTGCAACTGGCGGCCGCCACGCCGCACCGCCCACTTCCGACACGACGGCCGGGGCCTCCACCTGACCGGGCGTGGTGTTATTACCATGCCAGGTTCGGACACAAGGCTCGGACGTGCCGGCCCCCGTGCACTTTGGGAAGGTCGGGAAATGGCCGGGCCGGCGTTCATTCCCAGCCATGAGCGCCGGCCACTCGGGCAACTTGCTGTTTATTCGGGACAAAGCGTCTGGGCGGCGTTTCCTGTGTGACACCGGCGCCCAACTGAGCGTCATACCGGCCTCCGAGCAGGACAGGCGGGACGCCGTTTGCGGCCCCTCTTTGGTCGCTGCTAATGGCTCGGCCATACGCACTTTCGGCCCATGCGTCATCACCCTCTCCTTCGGCAGACAGCGTTTTCAATGGACTTTTATGACCGCCTGCGTCCCCATGGCTTTGCTGGGCACCGACTTCCTCTGCGCGCACGGGCTGCTGGTCGACGTCAAACGTCGTCGCCTTGTCAACGCCGAGACCTTCAGCTCCCTGGCGTGCACGATGAGCAGCTCCGCGCCGACCGAACCGGCGTGCGCCCTCCCGGCAGCGAACGAGTTCGCTCGCCTGCTCGCGGAATTCCCGGCCCTCACGCGGCCAACGTTTTCGGCCGTCGCGGTGCGGCATGGGATCGAGCACCACATACCCACTACGGGCCCGCCGGTCTACGCCAGGGCCCGCCGCCTCGACCCGGCCAAGCTCGCCGTAGCGAAGGCCGAGTTCGACGCGTTGGAGCACCTCGGCATCGTGCGGCGCTCCGATAGCGCGTGGGCCTCGCCACTGCACATCGTGCCAAAGCCGGGGGGTGGATGGCGCCCGTGTGGCGACTACCGCCGTCTCAACGACGCTACCACCCCCGACAGGTACCCGATCCCGCATATTCAGGACTTTTCCGCCCGTTTGGCGGGACGGGTCATCTTTTCGAAAATTGACCTGATACGGGGCTACCACCAGGTACCTGTCCGGGCGGCCGACGTCCCGAAGACGGCCGTCATCACGCCGTTCGGCCTGTTCGAATTTTTGCGGATGCCGTTTGGCCTCAAGAACGCGGCCCAGGCGTTCCAGCGCTTGATGGACAGCGTGCTGCGCGACCTGCCGTTTCTTTTTGTCTATCTGGACGATATCCTCGTCGCCAGCACGTCCCGCACCGAGCACCTCCTCCACCTCCGAACACCGTTCGGTTGCCTCAGCGAGCACGGCTTAATTGTCAACCCGGTCAAATGCCACTTCGGCTCGACGACCGTTGACTTTTTGGGCCACCGCATCACCAAGACCGGGGCCGTGCCGCTGCCGACCAAGGTCGAGGCCATCACCACGTTCCCGCGTCCCCGTTCCATCAAGTCCCTCCAAGAGTTCCTCGGCATGGTGAATTTTTATCACCGATTCGTGCCCCGCGCTGCTCAGCTCATGCGGCCCCTTTACGAGGCCCTCCGGGGCAAGCCGGCCAAGCATGACATTGTTTGGTCCGCGGCCATGGACGCGGCCTTCGCCAGCGCCAAACGGGCCCTCGCCGACGCAACGCTGCTGGCTCACCCGGTGCTCAACGCGCCCATCGCCCTCACAACGGACGCCTCCAACTACGCGGTGGGCGCCGTCCATGAGCAATGGGTGGACGGGATTTGGCAGCCACTCGCTTTTTTCAGCCGGCAACTCCGGCCGAACGAGTTAAACTACAGCACGTTCGACCGCGAGCTGCTCGGGCTATTCCTGGCCGTTCGTCATTTCCGACACCTCCTGGAGGGCCGCCCGTTCACGGCTTTCGTCGACCACAAGCCGGTGGTCTACGCAATGGCTAAGGTCACGGAGCCGTGGTCGGTCCGCCAGCAGCGCCACCTCTCCGCCGTGTCGGAGTTCACCACGGACATCCGGCACGTCGCCGGCAAAGACAACGCCGTGGCCGACTGTCTTTCTCGTGCCAGCGCGAACGCGGTCCACCTCGGCGTGGACTTCGCGCTCATGGCGGCCGACCAGACCACCGATGCCTCGGTGCAGGCACTCCGTGCAGCGGACACAGGCCTCCGCCTGGCCGACATTCCCTTCGCGGGCACCGTCCTGCTCTGCGACGTCTCCCAGGGCCAGCCTCGCCCCATCGTGCCCGTTTCCTGGCAGCGCCGCATCTTCGCCTCCATCCACGGCCTTTCTCACCCGGGCCGGAAAGCTTCTCAGAAGCTGGTGTCGGCGCGTTTCGTCTGGCACGGCCTTCGACGAAACATCCGCGACTGGGCCAACGCCTGCACGGCCTGCCAGCGGGTCAAGGTCCACCGCCACACCCAGGCCCCGCTGGCACCTTTCGCCATGCCTGAACGGCGTTTCGACCACGTCCACGTGGACCTGGTGGGTCCCCTGCCCCCCTCGCGAGGGTTCACCCACCTGCTCACCATGGTGGACAGGACCACCAGGTGGCCGGAGGCCGTGCCCCTCGCCTGCACCACCACCGCCGACGTGGCGCAGGCGTTCATCGCCACCTGGGTCGCGCGCTTCGGCGCACCAGCGGACATCTCGTCCGACCGCGGCCCACAGTTCACGTCTGAGCTTTGGGGCGCGGTCGCCCGTTCGTTGGGGGGTCACGCTGCACCGCACCACGGCCTACCACCCCCAAGCCAACGGGTTGTGCGAGCGGTTTCACCGCTCCATGAAGGCCGCACTCATGGCCGGCCTTCAGGACGACGGTTGGGCTGACCGGCTGCCGTAGGTCCTTTTGGGCCTTCGCACGGCCCCCAAGGAAGACCTCCAGGCGTCTGCCGCCGAGCTCGTCTACGGCCAGCCGCTCCGCGTCCCGGGCGAATTCGTGCCCGACGCTACCAGTCCCTGGTCCGCCACTCGCCAGCGCTCGGACCTCCAGGAGGCCGCCCGACGATTTGCCCCCGTGCCGACGTCCCACCACGGTGGCCCCCAGTCCTACGCCCCCCCGGCGCTTCGCACAGCGGAGTACGTCTTTGTGCGTCATGACGCGCACCGGGGGCCACTCCGGCCGCCGTACGACGGGCCCTTCCGGGTCCTGCGATGGGGCGACAAGTCTTTCATCGTCGACTTCGGCGGCCGGCCGGACCGGATTTCTGTGGACCGCCTCAAACCGGCGCACATGGACGTCGACCGACCACCATGGTTGGCCCTTTCTCCGTGGCGAGGCCGCCCCCAGTCCACAGTTCCCCCCGCTCGACCACCCACCACCACGTCGGACCCCTCCCCACGACCCTCCAGGGGTCGCTTCGGCCAGGTCATCCAGACCCCCCTTAAATTGACCCTGCCGGTGCAGGTCGATTCTGGAGGGGCATGTGTAGCGGTTACCGCTGGATGCACACAATCGCCTTGCACCGGCCAGAACACGGCCAGACGCGCCTCTCCCGGGCATGCCCGGACTCACTGTTCCCGGGCACGCCCGAACCTCCCGGGCACGCCCGGTCTCGTCTTTCCCGGGCATGCCCGCTCTCGCCTTTCCAGGGCTCGCCCAGAGCGTCCGGGCATGCCCGCTATCGCCTTTTCAGGGCTCGCCCAGAGCGTCCGGGCATGCCCGCTATCGCCTTTCCAGGGCTCGCCCAGAGCGTCCGGGCATGCCCCCTATCGCCTTTCCAGGGCTCGTCCAGAGCGCCCGGGCACGCCCAACCTCGACTTGCCAGGCCGCAGCCAAACAGGCCCGGGCAGGTCCAGACTCGCCTTTCCAAGGCTCGCCCTTGACACCCGGGCATGCCCGGTATAGCTTTTGCCGGGCAAACTTCCCGACATAAATGTGTATATATATTGCTGCCCGATAAACGGGCTTAGGAGAATACCTGAGCTGTTTTGTTTCAATAAAGCAACTCGGACGAATTCCGTCTTTGGTCGCGTCAATTCTTTCGACTCGCGTTGGAGCGCAGTTCCTTCATTATGATGTTAATCTTATAATGGAGCAAACGTATTTATGGGGCAGGGCGGGTATGACCTCATTTTGCCAATACTATAATTTAAGGGGGAGGGCGGGTGTGACCTCTCCCCCCATCATCCCCCAAACTATAGGTATTTTCTCTCTTCTCTGAAACTACACATACGATTTTGATGAAACTTGGCCACAAAGCTTATCAGCTGATTGTAAAACATGATGACTACACACTAGTCGTTGGAAAACTTTGCAATCCAGCTCAGTAACTGCTGATGTCATCAGTTCTACAGAAGAGTTAGTTTGTGCAATGTGTGATTAAGGAGGCGAATGATGAAAGGTTCCATATTTTTTTGCAAGCTACATATATGTGCCACATTATCCACACTTGAGAAGGAAAACATTTTTGGATCCATTATGCATTCCTTCCTGCAAGGTAGTTTTGCTGTCGAGGCTAAAGTGGGCTAATTTTGTGGTACATGCGAGTATATATATGGAAAAATCACAAGCTGGTCAAACACTTGGAATATGTCTTTCAATGATGACAAATCGCACACTTCAACAAAGGCCGCAACAAGTGAGTCCACACTCAGGAGAGCGAGAAAACGACATATAAAGCCATGAGGTGTATTGAATTTGAACCAAGGATCTCATCATTCAAAGTTACGTGCTCCAAAGGGAACATTCACGACAGGTACATTGAAATAAAAAAAATACATTATTACTGTAACTGTACTTATTTACTTCCACCAGAAAGTTGCACGTGCCCACACAGGGTTCTAAACGGGGTGGGGATGTGGGAGGCAAAAATGTAAATGGCATCTTCTGTCATCGAGCCAGCAAGCTGGGAGCAACGATTCACATTTACTGCCACGTCTGATGCAATTTAAATACTCAAATGGCGGCGAGGTTCCCCATTTGAAACTGTTTGTTCGACATACATTATGTAGTTTTCTTTTAAGCCTCGGGACCGAAATAAAATTTAGTATTGGTGTCAACGCCAGTGACCAATTGCAAATGAATAGTAAGATGCTTGCAAAATAAAACATTTATTTCAATTTTTTGAATACCTAGGTATTATTTATCTTTTGTATAATGCAAAGTTCGTCAATATGAATACCTCTGCCACCAGAGGTAGACGGAGGTTATGTATTCATGACTGTTTGTCTATTTGCAAGCAGGATATCTCGAAATTTTCCAAAGAATTTGGACGAAACTTAGTGGAAAGGCTGGGTTTGTGATAAGGACGAATCGGTTAAATTTTGATTAAGATCTGGATACGGATCCAGATACTAGAATCACCTCCGCCACCGAAGGTGGACAGAAGTTTTTTCCACCACTGCCTGTGAGCGGGATATCTCAAAAAGTTTTGGACATATTGGGAGGAAATTTTGGTGGACATGTTGGGTATGTGACACGGACGAATCAATTTAAATTTTGTGACGATCCGGATTTGTTATGAGAATTTTTCATTGTTTAAAGTGATTCTTTGCAATTGAGTGAAAGGGACAAAAACTATATATAACAAGATATCTCAAAAAGTTTTGGATGGATTTGGATCAAATCCTGGTGGACAGGTTGGGTGTGTGACAAGAACAAATCGATTAGATTTCGGTTAAGGTCTGGATCCTGATTCGGCTTACCAGTGGGCTGCAAAACATAAAATGTTATGCGTTCTGCCGAGTGCAGTTCTTGGAATTATTTGTTTAGTCTAATGAAACACATACATGCTTTTGTAGAATTCTTGCATGTCTGGTGCAACCATTATATTTATCTTCACCCACCCCCCTCCTCAATCCCCCACCCACCCGATTTGGAATAAAAATCTTTCTTTTTTTTCTATACAAGATCGAGGCTCATGTAAGAGCTAACACTGATCACAAAAAGACAAACTGACACATAAAACATAAAACATATGATAAAGGGAGCGGGAGACAAGATGGAGAGCAGGGACATCGGGAGATCTGTGGGAGGGAGAGGCTTGGGGGAGGAGACATGGGAACGGGGTGGGAGGAAGGGGGGAGGGTGGGAGAGGTATAAAACACATGGACACTGCTAGGACTTCCAGGAAAGAAGTCGGTATTTCAAAAAAGTGGATCTGGGGTGAATTAACTGAGTGATCTGGAGAATCTGGGCTGATCTGGAGTGGATTAGTGGTGCAATTATTACTTCAATACACCTTTATTGTATCACTTATCCCATCAAATCCTAATACATCCAATTCAAAATTGTGCAGTCATATTAAATGTCAGTGCATTTCCTCTCATCCTGACAATTTAATTATATTCTGCCCAACTATTTTCCTCATTTCTTCCCACCAAATCCTTTTTTTATTTTTCCAACAACTTTGGCATTCTTTTCGTCATTTTTTCTCAGGTTTCCAGATGTGGAAACATTTAACGCAGGCGCTCTGAAGGATCACAAAACTCTCTCCCACAGGGGAATATGGATGGGAGTCGGGGGTTGTCGGAAGTCTTGCAGCTGACACTTTGCACCGCCATCTATCTTCAGACAGGCTCTTGCCTGTTTGGCACTGTCTCCCATAGTTTTGCTATGTTGTACATGTCAAGAAGGTCAAAACTGTACTGCCCTAAAGTCCTCCTGTCATTCCTTTCATAATACTGGGATTTTCAGGAAAAGCAAGCTTTTTGGAAGAGATGTTGGCCGGGAAGAAAAGAGCTAATGAGAAAAATGATGTTTGAAATTGTGCAGACAGCCGTTCCTGACAGCTTGGGAGTCAAAGTGAAACACGTTTCTCGTGGGTCTGCTTCGGAAGTTAAGAAACTTCTGGAACAAATAAATGCTTGCTTTCCAGAGACGAATGAATCCCTGTTCAATGGATAGATCCAGTTGATCAGACTTTAGGCTTCCAAAGGAAAATATCACATTCATGGCATTGTGCAGAATAAACGAATGAAATACATCTCTTAATGAGGTTCTGGCTCTCCAGAAGGAGAACATTGAGGTATCATAAAGTACTCTTACTTTCTCAAAGTAATCTTGCTCCTTAAGACGTAAACTCTTTACAAGAATGGTCAAATACTGACATCTCCACAAATGTTTTAAAAACACATACAATTGCAAAATAAGTATCGCTTGAAGTAAAAATAACTAGTTACCTCCACTACCAAAGGTGGATGGAGGTTATGTTTTCACCCCTTGTCTGTTTGTTTGTTACTTGCGGAAATCGAAGATTTTTCAAGTATATTGGTTGCTCGCGTGTCTTATTTTGTCTGTCTGTTTGTTTATCAATCGCCTACAGATCACAGTTTTAAACAGATCTTCACGAAACTTCACCAAATGGAAGAGTTGGTCAAAAGCAAGAATCTTATTGGTTTTGACTTCAAAAGGCCTAAGGTCAACAACCTAGGTCAGATTTCTAAAATCCTCAATTTTCATCTGATTGACTTGAAATTTGAACAGGAATTGCATATCACATCACTGAATTCAACCACCAATTATTTTTAAGGTATAACAGTGAAAAGGTCAACATAGGCCTGATTTCTAAAATCTTCAATTTTCAACCAATTGAGTTGAAATTTGAAGAGGATTTGCATATCACTTCACTGAATTCAACCACCAATTATTTTTGAGATCTGAAGGTCAACATCTATGCCGAATTTCCAAAGTCGTCAGTTTTCATATGATTTACATGAGATTTGAAGAAGATTTGCATATTTGATAATTGAATTAAAAATAATTCTTTGTTATTCTTCACTATTGAGAGATGAGACCAACACGATAGCATGATATTTCAAAAAAAATTGAACAGATTATGACAAAACCAGGTGCATGAGTTGGTTAGGCGACAAGAACAAGCTGATTAGATTTTGGTTCAAGTCCGAATCCAGCTCCAGCCTATCCATGGTATACAAAACGTAAACTGTTCAGCCTGGTAGAAGTATGCGCTCTACCGAGTGTCGTTCTATTCCTGATGTGACTGTGTATAAAAGCATGATCATTTTCTCTATTTGCACATGCCGTTTTATCAGTTACATTTGAAAACCTGCAAAACAAACGTGTATTTTGTACTTGCACGGTTGTAAAGCCATTTTTCTAGACAATGAATGTCAGAGGTTAAAATATAAAAGTGCAATTGCCCTCCCCTCCCAATCCCTTTAATTGCACCTTCCAGGTATTGTCGTTTTGCAGGATTTCTAATGCAAAAGCAGGATAATAATAATAATAATAATTCATTTATTTTGTATAGCGCTTTTCCAGAAGCCCAAAGGCGCTTTGACAGAGTGGCAAACATAATGCATAACAATACATGAAAACAACAATTGCAAAAAGACAAGAATCAATAGGGAAATATTTAAAGCAAAAGGAGGGAGAAGGAGAAGAGATAGTCAGGGGTTAAATGCTGTGGGTTGAATGTTGAATGCAGTGTTGAACAGGTGGGTCTTTAGTGATGTTTTGAATGTGGTGAGTGAGGAGGAGTCTCTGATGGTGTGAGGTAGTGAGTTCCAGAGGGTGGGAGCAGCGATGGAGAAGGCCCTGTCCCCCCAGGATCTGAATTTGGTCCGGATGGAGGGGGTTAGGAGGTTGGTACCAGCAGAGCGGAGGTTGTGGGTGGGAGTGTGTCTGGAGAGGAGGTCAGCCAGGTAGGATGGGGCCAGGTTATGGAGGGCTTTGTATGTCAAGAGGAGGATTTTGTACTGGATTCTCTGGGGGATGGGGAGCCAGTGAAGCTTGTAAAGGACGGGGGTGATGTGGTCACGGGTCCGGGAATGGGTGAGTAGACGGGCAGCGGAGTTCTGAATGTATTGGAGTTTATTGGTGATTTTTGAGGGTGAACCATAGAGGAGGCTATTGCAGTAGTCCAGACAGGAGGTGATGAAGGCGTGGATGAGGGTTTCTGCAGCCGTGGAGGAGAGGGATGAGCGGAGACGGGCAATGTTTTTCAGGTGAAAGAAGGCTGACTTTGTGATCTGTTTAGTGTATTTGTCGAAGGAAAGGGTTTGGTCAAAGATGACGCCAAGATTCCGGATGTGAGGGGAGGTGGATACTGGGATACCGTCGATGTTGAGGGCAAAGTTATGGGTGGATTTTGTGAGCGTTTTTGGGCCAATGATGATTATTTCAGATTTATCACAGTTAAGCTTGAGGAAGTTGATTTGAAGCCAGGATTTTATTTCAGTGATGCAGTTTGTCAGGATAGAGTGGGTGTCGGTGGAGACGGACTTGGTGGAGATGAAAAGCTGGATGTCATCGGCGAAGCAGTGGAATTGGAGACCATGACGGCGGATTAAGTGACCGAGCGGGGACAGGTAAAGGATGAAGAGGAGGGGGCCAAGAACTGAACCTTGGGGGACACCTTGGGGGAGGGGAGCAGTGGGGGATTTGCAGTTATTGATGGAGATGAACTGGCATCTGTCAGAGAGGTATGATTTAATCCAAGAGAGGGCAGTGCCGGTAACGTTAAAGGTGGATTCAAGTCGGGTGAGGAGGATAGTGACTAGTGTGATCGATGGTGTCAAAGGCAGCGCTGAGGTCGAGGAGGACGAGAATGTTGAGGTTGCCAGCGTCAGAGGAGAGGAGAAGGTCATTGGTGATTTTGAGGAGAGCAGTTTCAGTACTGTGGTTGGACCGGAATCCGGATTGGAATGTTTCATACAGGTTATTGGCAGAGAGATGATGTTTGAGTTGAGTGGCTACAGCGCGTTCCAAAACTTTTGACAGAAAGGGTAGGTTGGAGATGGGTCTGAAGTTGTTTAGGGTGTCAGGGTTTAGACCAGGTTTTTTTAGAATGGGGGTAACAGCAGCAATTTTGAGGGAAGGTGGGACGATGCCTGTAGACAGGGAGGAGTTTATTGTTGCAATGATAAGTGGAGAGAGAGCAGGGAGGGAGGCTTTGACAAAGCTGGAGGGGATGGGGTCAAGAGTGCAGGTGGCAGTTTTCATTCCTATGAGGAGTTCAGAGAGGTCAGTAGGGGAGATTGGGGAGAACCGAGACAGGGGATGGCAGGACAAGGGGGGGCAGGTGGTTGGAGGGGGAGCGGGTGCGGCGGTGGTCAAGCTGTTGTAGATGTTGTCAATTTTGCGTTGGAAGAAAGAGAGGAAGGAGATGCAGTTGTCTACTGTGAATGACTGGGTGGTGGTGTTCAGGGGGCGGAGGAGTTTGTTTATTGTCGAGAAGAGTGCTTTTGGGTTTCCGGAGCCAGAGTGGATAATTTGAGAGTAGTAGGCAGAGCGGGCGCGGGAGAGGGCATCTTTGTAGTGTTGTAGGTGGTCCTTGTAGGCTTGGGAGTGAACTGTGAGACCCGTTTTATTGCGGAGTCTTTCAAGTTGGCGAGCACGAGTTTTCATCAGGTGGAGTTCAGGGGTAAACCAGGGAGCAGAATGGGTGAAAGAAACTGTTTTGGTTTTTACAGGCGCAAGCTGGTCAAGGCAGGAGGAGAGAGTGTGGTTGTAGTAGTCAGTGAGGTCGGAAGGGGTGTGGAGGTCAATGAAGGGAGAAGTGGACATTTTTTCAGAGAGGGTGGATGAGAATGAGGTAGGTGAAAGAGCGTTTAGCTTACGGAAGTTGATTGTGCGATAATGCCTTGGTGTTGGGGCGGGGATGTTGATGGTCAGAGTGATGGCTAAGTGGTCAGAGAGGGTGAGGTCGGAGCCATAGAGATGGTGCAAATTTAATCCAGTGGAGCAGACAAGGTCCAAAATGTGACCACGGATATGGGTAGGAAAGTCGACATGTTGAGTGAGGTTAAAGCAGGTGAGTAAATCAGTGAAGTCAGTGGTTATTGTGGAGTCAGTGGAGTCCATGTGGATATTGAAATCACCAAGGAGGAGGATTGAGGGGGAGAGGGAACATAGCTGGGTCAGAAAGTAGGAGAAGTCAGACAGGAATGATGGGTGTGGTTTGGGAGGGCGGTAGACGACAGCCATGACTGACTGCGTGCGACCAGAGAGTTTTAAAGCCAAGTGTTCAAATGATGGAGCAGATGAGATGGAGATGAGGTTGGTCTTGATGTCAAAGTTAGCTCTCCCCTCTGGTCTGCTCCTGCCTCACACCTAGCCCGTCTTCACGCTGTTGAAACCAAAGCGTTCAGAATCATTGGAATCTCCCGCGATGAAGCTAACTCCAAGGGCCTTTCACTCACTCACCGCAGGCAGGTTGGTGGTCTTTCCGTCTTCTACCGACTCCTCTCTGGCCTTGCCCCCCCCAGCCCTCTCTGGGCTCTGTCCCCCAAATATTCCTACTGGTCGCACAAGATCTGCCTGCAACCCTCTTATGGTTAAACTGCCAAAATCAAGACTTTGTGCTCACCTTCACTCCTTCATACCTCTTTTCTCCCACCTCTGGAACAAACTCCCTCACTCTCTTCAATCCCACTCCACCCTCCAGGTCTTTAAAACAGCTGTTCACCACCATCTCTTATCCTCCCCCATCCAAAACCTTGATCTTTTCTACCCCCGCTAATTTCGGTCCCCTTGTGTTTTATACTTGTCCCACCCCCCCCCTTCCCACGCCTCCTGCCCCCAAGCCCTCTCCCTCCCACACTTCTCCCTGCTCTCAAATGTTGTGGTTGTGTGCTTCCCCTTCTCTCCCCATCTTGTCTTCCGCTCCCTCTTTTTGTATATTTTGTTTGTCTGGTTGATTTGTTTGTGAAATAAATGTTAGCTCTTTCACGAGCCTCGATTAAGTATACAAAAAAAAAAAAAAAAAAAAAAGCCAGGGATCGAATGCTGAAGTTTTGTGGAGAATGAACTTGTTATTGCAAACAGATGGTTCAAACAACCCAAGCACACAGACTGTACACATGGATTTCACCTGATGGGCAACATATAAATCAAATTGACTATATTCTAATCAATAGAAGATGGAGAAGTGCTGTGTAATTTGCCAATACTCTTTCAGGTGCAGACTGTACGACAGATCATGAACTCCTTGTGCCAACACAAGTCAAAGTGAAAACAAAACTGACCAGATATAACCTCAAAAACGCATCTCCGACCATATATGACTTCGAAAAGTTCTAGTTTTAGCCATTTCGTTTTAAGCTTACATTTAATCCTGATAAAACTGTATTCTGCACTATGAAAAGTAGGACATTAGCTTTATTTGGCAGAGAGGAATGGTTGAGGTTAATTACTGGGAACACTTAACAACGAGTCATAAATTAGATTTGATTGGTAAATGTGATGGATTGATTACTTCACCGCTTAATGTCATAGCTACTCATGTACAGTTTACTTTGAGTAGTTGTGATCAAGTTTTTGAAGATTCTGATCAATGTGAATTCAAAATTGCTAAATAACAAGCTTGGTTTCTTGTTACTCAAACTAAGCTGTAATAACAGTCAGCACTGTTATGATGGTCGAAAACACTAGTGGAGACAGATTAAACACGAGTGGAGACAGAAGACATAACATCTGTAAAGCCTTTGTGCAATTTTAAACTTTTCAATACACATACACGAACATCTATATTATAGAAGTGTCTGATTGTCTGTGTGTATGTATTTGTATTATTTGTATTAGTATATACGTATATTTGTATTATTACCTTTGACCCCAAAGGTGGATGGAGGCTATGCTTTCACCCTGTCTGTCTGTTTGTTTGTTTGTGAACAAGATATATCAAAAAGTTGTCGACAGATTCGGAGGAAATTTGGCAGAGATGTAGTGTATGTCACAAGGACGAAATGATTAGATTTTGGTGAAGATACGGATTCGGGTCCGGCTACTAGAACTTTTAAAGAGATTTTTCACCATTGGGAGATAGGGCCAAAAACGATACATAGCAAGATATCTCAAAAAGTTGTGGACGGATTTGGACGAAACTTGGTGAACCAGTTGGGTGTCTGACACGGATGATGCTATTCGATTTTAGTGAAGATCTGAATATGGATTCGGTTATGAGAATTATTTAATTTTTTAAGTGAATCTTCACCATTGAGTGAAGGCGATAAAACCAACATATAGCAGGATATCTCAAAAAGTTATGGACGGATTTGGACGAAACTTGGTGGACAGGTTGTGTGTGTGACAAGGAAGAATTGGTGAAGATCCGGATCCGGATAGTATACTTTTTAAAGTGATCATTGGGAGATAGGGCCAAAAATAATACATAGCAGGATATCTCAAAAAGTTGTGGGGGGATGATTTCGAGTAAATGTGATTCTGTATTGTGATTTTCTGGTCTACTCGGATACAAAACGTAAACTGTTCATCTGGTGGAGGTATGCTCTCGACTGAGTGCCGTTCTAGTTATATATATATATATATATATATATATATATATATATATATATATATATATATATATATATATATATATATATATATATATATACATATACATATATATATATATATATATATATATATATATATATATATATATATATATATATATATATATACTGTATATATATATGAATGAATGAATGAATGAATGAATGAATGAAAATGAATGATCGTTTTAAGGCCATTTTCCTCGCTAGAGCGGGGGTTAGCCTTGTGGGCCCCATGACAATCATGGTTCTAAAGCGCGGCGTTACGCGCGCTGCTTGTAAACAAGGAGGAAGCGGACAACGCGGTAATTTGTAAGAGTCTTTATTCAAGAGCTCACTAACACTGGCGCGCTCCGGGCTGCGCGCCCGGTGTATATCCTGAGGCCACGCCTACCCCTCGGCGTGGCCGCCGCCCACTTGGTGCGCGGAATGATGTCACCACGCCAGTGAGCTTCCGTGTCCGCCACACACGCCCCCCCCAGAATTCCCGCGCACCTGGAGGGCCAGTTTGCGGGACAAACGGATGACCCGGCCGAAGCGCCCTCTGGCGACCGGCGGCGTCCGGGGTGCAGGAATGCCAGGTGGGATGCCCCCGGCTGTACCCGGGATGGGTGCCGGACCGGGGGGCGGCGTGCCTGCGGTGCTGGGCGGTGCCGGGGGTCCGCCCGCAGGGGGGCGGCCCCGACGCGGGGGCCGAGCCACCGGCGGTGGGTAGTCCACGTCGAGGTGGGCCGGCTTGAGGTGGTCCACAGAAACACGGTCAGGAGTACCGCCGATGTCCAGGGTGAAGTGTTTCACCCCGGTCTCCAGCACGTGGAAAGGCCCGTCGTACGGGGGCCGCAGTGGTGTCCGATGGGCATCGTGGCGGACGAAGATGTACTCCGCCGTGCGAACCTCCGGGGCGACGTGCGTCGGTGGGTGCCCGTGGCGTGCCGTCGGCACCGGGGCGAACCTCTGGGCGGTCTCCTGCAGAGCGGAGCGCTGCTGTGCCGCGGACAATGATGCTGTGGAGTCGGGGAGGAACTCGCCCGGCACCCGCAGCGGTTGCCCGAAGACCAACTCCGCCGCGGATGCGCGGAGGTCCTCCTTGGGCGCCGTCCGGAGGCCCAGCAGGACCCAGGGGAGCCTGTCGACCCAGCCGCCGTCGCGGAGGGTAGCCCGGAGCGCGGCCTTCAATGAGCGGTGAAATCGCTCACACAGACCGTTAGCCTGGGGGTGGTAGGCCGTGGTTCGGTGCAGCTGGACCCCGAGCCCCTGCGCAACCGCCCCCCAGAGCTCCGAGGTGAACTGGGGGCCACGGTCGGACGAGATGTCTGAGGGGGCAAAGAACCGGGCGACCCAGGTGGCGATGAAAGCCTGCGCGACATCCGCCGCCATCGTCGACGCCAAGGGCACGGCCTCCGGCCACCGGTTGGTGCGGTCCACCATGGTGAGGACGTGGGTGAAACCCCGCGAGGGGGGCAGAGGTCCCACCAGGTCCACGTGGACGTGGTCAAACCGGCGTTCCAGCACCGTAAACAGGGCCAACGGGGCCTGGGTGTGCCGGTGCACCTTGGCGCGCTGGCACGCGAGGCACGTCCTGGCCCAGCTGCGGACGGCCTTCCGGAGGCCATGCCAGACGAATTTGTCGGCGATCAACCTTTGGGAGGCCCTCGCACCCAGGTGGGACAGGCCGTGGATGGCGTCAAACACCTGGTGGTGCCAGCCCACGGGCACGATGGGGCGAGGCCGCCCGAGGGAGAGGTCGCACAAGAGGGCCGCGCCCGCGCCGTCGAACGGCACCTTGGTGACGCGGAGGCCCGTGACGGCGGTCCGCAAGGCCTGGACGTCGGGGTCAGCGGCCTGGTCCGCTGCCATCCGGGCATAGTCGATGCCGAGGTGGACTGCGTGGGCGATGGCCCGGGAAAGGCAATCCGCCACCGGGTTGTCCTTCCCCGCGACATGCCGGATGTCCGTTGTGTACTCGCACACGGCCGAGAGGTGACGCTGCTGCCGGGCCGACCACGGCTCGGTGACCTTGCCCATCACGAATACCAGCGGCTTGTGGTCGACGAAGGCCGTGAACGCACGGCCCTCGAGCAGATGGCGGAAGTGCCTGACCGCCAAGTGAAGCCCAAGCAACTCGCGGTCGAAGGTACTGTAACGGCGTTCGGGCGGGCGACGCTGCTGGCTAAAGAACGCCAGCGGTTGCCAAGCTCCACGCACCCATTGCTCGTGCACCGCGCCCACCGCGTAGTCCGAGGCATCGGTGGTGAGGGCGATCGGCGCATCAGGCGCCGGGTGCGCGAACATGGTGGCGTTAACCAAGGCGAGCTTCGAGCCCGTGAACGCCGCGTCCATCTGCTCGGTCCAGGTGACGTCGCCTTTGCCCGGCTTACCTCGGAGAGCTTCGTGCAGGGGGCGCAGAAGCTGGGCGATACGGGGCAGGAACCGATGGTAAGAGTTCACCATGCCCAGGAACTCCTGCAGCCCCCTGATCGTGCGGGGGCGCGGAAACCCCTTCACCGCCTCCACCTTGGCCGGCAGGGGGAAGGCTCCGTGCCTGGTGACGCGGTGCCCCAGAAAATCGAGTTCGGCAACGCCGAACCGGCACTTTGCGGGGTTCACAATCAGGCCATGCTGGCCCAGGCGTTCGAAGAGCGTGCGGAGGTGGTGTAGGTGCTCTTCGCGGGACGCGCTGGCGACGAGGATATCGTCCAGGTAGACGTATACAAAATCCAAGTCGCGCAGAACGCTGTCCATCAGCCGCTGGAACGCCTGAGCTGCATTCTTCAGACCGAAGGGCATCCGCAGGAATTCGAAGATTCCGAACGGTGTGATGACCGCCGTGTTCGGGACGTCCTCCGGCCTGACGGGGACCTGATGGTAACCGCGTATGAGGTCCACCTTCGAGAAGAAGGACATGCCCGCCAAACGGGTGGAAAAGTCCTGAATGTGGGGGACGGGGTAGCGGTTGGGGGTGGTGGCGTCATTGAGACGGCGATAGTCCCCGCACGGTCGCCATCCCCCGCCGGGCTTCGGCACGATGTGCAGCGGCGACGCCCAAGCGCTCTCCGAGCGCCGAACGATGCCGAGTCGCTCCAGGGTAGCGAACTCCGCTTTTGCTACCGCCTGCTTCGTCGGCTCGAGGCGGCATGCCCGGGCGTAGACCGGTGGCCCGACGGTGGGGATGTGATGGGCCACCCCGTGCTTGATGGCCCCCGCCGAGAAGGTGGGCCGCGTGAGGGCCGGGAAGCCGGCGAGGAGGCGGGTGAATTTGTCCGCTGCCGGAAGCGTACAGATCAACGTGGCCGGAACCGAACCGTTCAGCAAGCCGCTTGGCAAGCCACTCGGTGAGCCGCCCAGTGGGCTGCTCGACGAGCTGGGCAGCGCACAAGCGAGCGAGGTGAACGTCTCGGCCTGGACAAGACGTCTGTGCTTTACGTCGACCAGGAGCCCATTTGCGCACAGGAAGTCCACGCCAAGCAATGCCATGGGCACGTCGGCGGTGACGAACGACCATCGGAAAACCTGCCCTCCGAACAGCAGAGAGAGGCAGCGTTTTCCATACGTACGGATGGGCGTCCCGTTTGCGGCAAGCAGCGCGGGGCCCCCGCCCGCGGTGTGCTTGTCCGACGTACCGGCAGGAACGACACTCACCTGCGCTCCTGTGTCGCACAGGTAACGGTGCCCGGATAAGGTGTCCGTGATGAACAGCAGGCTGTTCGAACAGCCGGCGCTCATTGCCACTATCGAGCGCCGGCCCGGGCGTTTCCCGACCTGTCGAAGGAGCATGGCGGATGACACTGTCGAGCCTCGTGGCCGAACCTGGCGTGGAACCGGCACCAGGTGGTGGAGCTGGAGGAGCGTGGCTGGCTCTGCCAGGCCGGTGGAGCCGGCGTTGTTGCCCGCGGTGGCGGTTTTCGCCGCGGCGGTGGGTGGGGCGTGGCGGCCGCCACGAGGTGCGTTTCAGCATGCTGTGTATGCTGTGGAAGCTGATGCCGTGGATCAGCATCGGCCTCGGGATCCACGAGGTGGGCCGCACCAACTCTCGCCCGCGTGTCCGAAGCTGCGAAGTACCTGTCCGCCTCGGCGGCCAATGCTCGGGGTTCCGTTAGCACGGTCCCGGCCAACCTGAGGCGTACCTGTGCTGGAAGTTGGCGACGGAAAAGCGCCCGGAATAGAGAACCAGGGGCTTCGTCGCCCAACAGTGACAGCATATGGTCCATTCGGACCGACGGGCGCGTGTCGCCAAGCTCGGGGAGATCCAGGAGGCGGTCGGCCCGTGCGTCCTCCGTGAGGCCGAACGTGGCTAGGAGCAGCCGCTTGAGTGCCTCGTACTTGTGGCCGTCCGGTGGGTGGCGAAGGACCGACACAACTCGAGCGGCCGTGCCGGGCCCGAGGGAGGCGACGACGTGGCAGTAGCGCATGTCGTCGTTGGTGAGGCGCCGAAGCTGAAACTGGGCTTCGGCTTGGACGAACCAAACTTCGGCCTGGGCCTCCCAAAATTCGGGAAGTTTAACCGACATCGCGTTGTTGGGCATGGCAATGGCGTCGTGTTTGGAAGGATCGCTACGGCAGATCCAACGTCGAGGGTCACCAGTAAAGCGCGGCGTTACGCGCGCTGCTTGTAAACAAGGAGGAAGCGGACAACATGGTAATTTGTAAGAGTCTTTATTCAAGAGCTCACTGTAACACTGGTGCGCTCCGGGCTGCGCGCCCGGTGTATATCCTGAGGCCACGCCTACCCCTCGGCGTGGCCGCTGCCCACTTGGTGCGCGGAATGATGTCACCACGCCAGTGAGCTTCCGTGTCCGCCACAGTTCCCTGTTTGAGGCAATGTTTTTATGGCCGGATGCCCTTCCTGACGCCAACCCTTGGTCGCCTCTTACGATGCGCAGGGATACGGTGCACCTATTCTAAGCCGGGGTATACACCGGGATCATTCAATATTATTATATAAATATTATATTTATATAAATATTATATAAATATATATATATTTATTTATTTATTTTATTATATTCTATTTTGTATTATATTATAATTGTATTATTATTATTATTATATATATATATATATATATATTTGTATTATTACATTGTAGCGGCTACCGCTGGGTTTTCACAATCGCCTTGCACCTATCAAGGACGCGGAGCGATCACCATGCCGGGCTCGTCCAGGACGCCCGGGTAGGCTCGCCCTCAACTTGCCAGGCCGCAGCCAGGACGCTGGGCCACGCCCCCTCTCGCCTTTCCTGGGCAAACGCTCCGGGATAATATGTATATATATTGCTGCCCGATAAACGGGCTTTTCAGAGTGCCTGAGTGTTTGGTTTGAATAAAGCCACTCGGATGAATTCCAGCTTTTTGTCGCGTCCATTCTTCCGATCGACGTGGGAGCCCCAGCTCCTTCAACATATATATTTGTATTATTATATTGTATTATTATATGATATTTTGTATTACTATATTATATTTGTATTATATTGTATTATTATATGACTAGCCGAAACCCGTGGAACATCCACGGAAGGGAGGATGTGGTGTATGGATAGAGTGTACCATTATGGATGGCATAGGGGATTTGCTTGTCCGAGTAAGAGTTAGGAAGAAAGATGAGAATGAAGAGTGCGTATATGCACAACGATCGCCGACACCGGCACAAATGCATGCTCTGGATTGTCCACTCAGTGGTGGCACTCAGTAGAGCGCATACCTCCGCCAGGTGGACATTTTATGATTCGTATCCACTGATAGGCTGGATCTGGATCCGACATGAACCAAAATCGAATCAGCTTGTTCTTGTCATCTAAACAACTCATTTAACCAACTCGTACACAACTTTTTGAAATATGCTATATATCGTTTTAGGGCCCCATCTCTCAATGGTCATGAATCGCTTAATAAATTAAAAATTCCCGTATCCGGATCCGGATTCGAATCTTCACCAAAATTGAATCAATTCATCCTCGTCATATGCCTAACCTGGTCACCAAGTTTCGTCCGAATCCATCCACAACTTTTTGAGATATCGTGTTCATAGTCAAACAGACAGGTGGCGGTGAAAACACAACCTCCATCCACCTTTGGTGGTGGAGGGAAAGAAAGCGCGCCAAATGGTAAACCTTTTATAGAACTCCTTTTTGTGGCTCTCTAATGATCGATCCCCTCCGAACCCCCACCCTTACCCTACTCTGTTTCCTTCTCACCCCTTTGATCCTCCGTCACAGTTTACCCTAAAATACACGCCCTAAAATGAAAGATCCTTTTTATAATCTCCGACACTCCATCCCTTGGCACAGCCGTTACCTGGCACTCCGGCACGCACACTGCAGCACTGTTAGCCTGTTCATGGCCATGCCCGTGGAACATCCACGGAAGGGAGGATGTGGTGTATGGATAGAGTGTACCATTATGGATGGCATAGGGGCTTTCCTTGTCCGAGTAAGAGTTAGGAAGAAAGATGAGAATGAAGAGTGCGTATATGAACAACGTATTTATTGCAATCTACTTAAATGACAACGCTACGATATACTTTTGAAAAATGAATGGATTCGTAATAGGAATCGGCATAGCGCCATTCTGGGAGTGTTACGTCTCGCCACCTGCTACACCTCTCTGAGTTACGAGGATTTATGCAACGCACCCCGAGTATCGCAACGTCACTCCATTTCACTTTATTAAAATGACGATAAAGACGTTTCCTTATATATCCTAATTTAAAATGTTCAAGGGAATAAAAAGACCATTTGGTTCACACCAGCCATGTTCACACCACTCGACTGTCCAATCAGCGGACGGCTCGCATCGCCTTCGCCCAGCAGACGCCAATACGATGGCGTCGTAAGAAGGCGTCGTATCGGCCGTTAATCGTATGCTTTTTGGCCCCAAAGTCGACTAATTCAGATTTTTCGACTGTGGCTGTACGTGATAAACAAAGAGCGCGGTTCGTAGATCGTAAATGCATTAGTGCCGTGGGCATCGGGTCACGGTGTGCAGCGTAAAAGGGATAACAAAGTCGAGTCCTTACGGTATTATTATATAGATATTTTGTATTACGATATTACATTTGTGTTATTATATATGTATATTTTCATTTGTCGCCATTTTTCTCAGATGACTGAACGGATTCTTCGTCAAACTTTCAGTTTCATCAGTGAGTGCCAAGGAGTGTTTATATATATATATATATATATATATATATATATATATATATATATATATATATATATATATATATATATATATATGTATATATATATATATATATATGTATATATATATATATATATATATATATATATATATATATATATATATATATATATATATATATATATAATTCCAGTAATCTCTGTGTGTGTGTGTGTGTGTGTGTGTGTCTGTGTGTCTGTGTGTGTGTTTGTTTGTTTGTCTGTGACCGCTGTTTCTCGACAACCACGGGTCCGATATACTTGAAACTTGCCAGGTATATTGCTGGGGACCCGAGGATGTGCCTTTTCAAGGTTTGAAATTAATCGGACAAGTAGTTACCGAGCTATGTCCAAAAAACGATTCAACCAATCAGAGAGCAGCGAGCTATCACGTGTGCCGAACGTGGCGAACAGACTCTGCCTCGGACGGCACATTTGAGAGCGTATTCATTTATTTCACGTTGGCAAACTATGTTGGCGTTAAACTATGTTTTAAAACTAATTAAAACTAATTTGCGATTCTTTCGCTTTCCTGCGCGTTTGTGCACGCTATGGCGATTTCTTTACCAAACTCCGCAAGCCGTTCGCTTTGGACCAAACCATTTCATGTAAATAGAGGGGGGGGATTGTCACCGTACTCGCAAGCCGTTCGCTTTGGACCAAACCATTTCATGTAAATAGAGGGGGGGGGGGGGGGGGGGGATTGTCACCGTACTCGCAAGCCGTTCGCTTTGGACCAAACCATTTCATGTAAATAGAGGGGGGGGGATATAATTTTAGATATAGATAAAGTACGGGCATGCCCTAGTATATATAATGTTTTGAAGAAAGAAAGTTCGTTTTTTAAAAAATTGCTTTGTCGTGTCTGAGCCTTTGTAGCTTTATGAAAGGTAATCTTAAATATCCCCGATTAGAGTGTGTGTATGTAATATTATATTAAATATAAATTTTCCTTATTGGGTGTAGATAGGGGATTGTGTTGGACACTTACAAAAAAATAGAAAAAAAACCAAATTGATTTCTTCAAAATGCCAACAGGATTAGAATATCTGTTGGGAGCCGTTGGTGAGTAGAGGCATTAAAAGAGAGGCTGAGTAGGGTCGATGATGATGTGGTTGAGCTTGAAAGTGGTTGGATGTCAATGAAAACTAGTCTGTTGGGAGCCGTTGGTGAGGTATGTGGATGGACAAAAGGACCACCGAGGCACTCGGAAACATGGTGGTGGGATGATGAAGTTGGAAAGAGGATTGACGAGAAGAGGAAGGTTCAAGGAGTGGCAGAAGGCGAAGGGTACGGGAGCAGAAACCGCAGAGCATGAAAGTTATAAGGCAGCCAGTAAGGCTGCAAAGAAAGAGGTAGCAAAGGCGCAGGAGGCATGTAGGAAAATGTTCGGAGAACGCTTGGATTCGGAAGAGGGTCAGAAGCGGTATTCAGGGTTGCAAAGCAGATAGCGAAAGAGAGGTGTGATGTGATGGGGGTGAGTTGCTTGAAGGATGAAGTGGGACAAATCGTTGTCGACCCAGATGGAATTAAAGGAAGATGGAAAAGATATATGGAAATGCTGTTGAATACAGAGAATGAATGGGATGGCAACATAGAGAGTAACCCAGTTTTAGGACCGGCAGAGAAGATAACTGAGAAGGAAGTTAAGGAAGCGATAAAAGCAATGAAGGGTAGAAAAGCGGGAGGGCCGACGGGAGTTGTGGGAGATATGTTGAAGGCAGCAGGAATTTGGGGTGTGAAGAGAATGACAGAGATCTGTAATCTGGTGGTGAAAGAAGGCCGCATTCCAGTGGATTGGGAACTGAGTACCCTCGTCCCTCTATACAAGGGGAAAGGTGACCCTCTGGAGTGTGGCTCGTACCGAGCGATAAAGTTATTGGAGCATGGAATGAAGGTATTGGAAAGGGTGTTGGAGAGGAGGATAAGGAAGAAAGTGAAGATCGACGAAATGCAGTTTGGATTCATGCCAGGAAGAGGAACAACAGACGTGCTTTTCATTGTGAGGCAGTTGCAGGAGAAGTACATGGAGAAGAGGAAGAAGTTGTTTCTTGGGTTTGTTGATCTGGAGAAAGTATTCGATCCGGTTCCACACAAAGTATTGACATGGGCATTGAGGAAGTTAGGAGTGGAGGAATGGTTGATCAGAGTAGTGATGGCAATGTACAAAAGAGCGTGCACAGCTGTAAGGACGAAGGACGGGAACAGTGGTGAGTTTGAGGTGAAGGTGGGAGTGCATCAGGGGTCGGTACTAAGTCCACTACTATTTGTAGCTGTGATGGAGGTGCTGGCTCAGAACGTAAAGGAGGGTTTACCATGGGAGTTGTTGTATGCAGATGATCTGGTGTTGATTGCGGTAAGTATGGATGGACTGAAGGAAAAGATGAACACGTGGAAGGAATGTATGGAGACAAAAGGTCTGAAGGTGCATATCGGAAAGACGAAGGTGATGGCAAGTGGTAAAGCATGTGGTGAGGTGGAAAGAACTGGGAAGTGGCCCTGTGCTGTGTGTAGGATGGGTGTCAGAGTGAACTCCATTCAGTGTACAATGTGCGCTGAGTGGGTTCATCAAAAATGTAGTGGTCTGAGAGGTCATTAACCAGTGTTGCAGCTACATTCAAATGTAAGGTGTGCACAGAGGGAGCTGCAGATGGAGGAAATGTTGAGTTGGATCTTGGAGACGGCGTGAAGCTGGAAGGTGTGAAAACATTTTGCTACCTCGGAGACATGCTGAATCGAGAAGGTGGATCAGACTCGGCAACGGTTGCTCGAGTGAGATGTGCATGGAAGAAGTTTCGGGAATTGAGTGGCGTGCTGATGAGGAGGGGAGTGTCGTTGAAGCTGAAGGGAAAGGTGTATGCTGCATGTGTGAGAAGTGTTATGATTTATGGGAGCGAGGCATGGGTAATGAACGTAGAGCAGCAACGAAGGTTGGAAAGGGTGGAAATGCGAATGGTTCGACGGATGTGCGGAGTATCGTTGAGAGAGAGGAAGACAAATGATGAATTGCGAAAGATGATGGGAATAGAGCCTGTGATTGATGCTGTGAAGAGGAACAGGTTGAGATGGTTTGGTCATGTGTTGAGGAAGGATGAAAGTGACTGGTTGAGAAGAGTGATGGAAATGAATGTAGAAGGAAGTAGAAGACGGGGAAGACCGAGAAAGACTTGGCTAAAGATGGTGGAAGAAGACATGCGGGCAAGTGGGTTAACAAGGAGAGATGCAGAAAATAGGGCAAAATGGAGAAGATTGTCATGGGGACCGCAAGGCTAACCCCCGCTCTAGCAGGGAAAATGGCCTTAAAATGCATGTTGTTGTTGTTGTATTAGAACATCACCAGGCAATGTCAGGTACTCCTGCTGGTGTTATGGATGTTATCAAACGAATCCAAGCTGAGTTATCCAAACTTTAATTAACACAATACATGGCCTAACGTTTCGGTTAACAACACGTAACAAGACGTGCCTCTGCTAACCTTTCTCAAGAGTGATGAGCACTCCATCAACCTCCCCCTATAGACCAAAATATGGGGAGAGGGGTGGGCAAAGATGGACAACCAATCAAATCATGTGTCATGGCACTCGGGAATTCTGACCTTTAGCATTTTAAAAAGACCTATTACAACATATAAAAATCAAACAAAACACTTGATGTAACTAAATTGGATTACAACTCCAAATGTTTAGATAAGATCAAAGAGTAATTGTTCACTCTTAATTCAAAATAATTCGATGTAATCTCACACATTTCAATGTAATCCTTCGTGATGTGACATCAGATAAATGTCATTACATTTGCAACAAGATCAGTCATCAGTACGGTCAGCATGTGGCTGTGCGGCAGATAGGTGGAGAAGGGGTGGAGAAGGAAGGGAGGGGTTGCCTCATGACACGTTACATAGAATCATGGTTGTGATGTGTTACATGGAATCCCCCCTTGGTGCGTTTATGTAAGAGTGGTCCAAACTCTAACAGCAAATCCACAACCTCTGTGTGATCGATGAGTGTCAAGGACATTAAGCTACCAAGGAAGGACAAGGTTGGGGTGGTGTATGCGGTGCCCTGTGGTTGTGGAGCCGAATGTGTGGGGGAGACGAGAGAAGAATAGAGAGGACAGAGCTAAAGATGGGATGGATGTGTGAGGTAACACTCAAAGATAAGCAGAGTAGTGTGGACATAAGAAAGAGGCTCAAAGGTAGTATTTGAGAAAGCAAGGGTTGAGAAACAGAAGATTAAGGTAGTTTGGGCGTGTGACAAGAAAGAGAGAAGATGAGTCTGTCAAGAAAGTCACTAGTTTAGTAGTTGAGTGGAAAAGACCAAGAGAGGTAGACCAAAAAAGACCTGAAGGATGCGATCATCAGAGACATGCAGTTGTTGAGGTTAATGGAGGAGGATGCTTCTGACTGGACTAAGTGGAGAAGGGCCATCAGCCGACCAACCCCAAATATGGGAAATTGGTCATTAAACACGTAGTAGTAGTAGTAGTAGTAGCAGTAATGGCAGTCGCAGACACGATTATCACGAAATCGACAACTCAAAAATAAAGTTGCACAGACAACTGTGTGGCTACATGTCCCCAGATGTTCTCCTAGCACCACCTCATCCACTATATTTGGATCATTGCTTGAAAAAGATGTAACAGTGTAACCCCCACTCTCCCTCATGGACGTTTGGACAAACTCTTTCCCTCTTCCGAGACCCATTCTATTCCTGGCAAATTAAAATTCCCCAAAGTCCATTCCTTTCCACAGGTGTCTTTAATTCTTCATGAACCCCTCTTTCCTGTGATTCATTCATTCCAGGTGCCACATACATGCTTTCTACAACTACCTTTCTATTCTTAAAATCCAAATCTCAAACCACACAGAATCCTCTACAATGTCTACAATAACACCCTCCTCCCTCCTTCATGTCATTCCTTACTCTCGAAACAATATAGTATTTTAGTCCCCTCTGTTAGACTCCATATTGGGCCGGAGTGTGCACTTGTGCAAGAAATCACCAAACTTGGCCCAGATGACCTTTCAAAAGTCCTCTTCAAAGTCTGATCAAGGACAGACACTTTTGACTTCGTTAACCTCTCCTAATTAGCATAAATCCAAGATGGCTGCCACAAAACTAGGCTGCTACTGGAATACGACATATTTCAGCAATTACTGCTCCGAATTAAACATGCTTGGAATGTAGATTGACAGTTCTGATGATCAGGAATTGAAGGAACTATGCGTCGTGAACATACGAGCTGTAGGTCACATGGAAAGGTCAAGGTCACTGCCATTTTTGACCAAAAACGACGATCAACTATATATATATATATATATATATATCTTACTAAAATTCACCAAATGTCCGTCCGTCTGTCTGTCTGTCTGTCTGTCTGTTCGAAGGTACCGTAAAAACTGCTGAACCAATCGCAACGATATTTTGGGTGGGTAATCCTGGGATCTCCAGGAGTAAAATAGGCTATTTCGTTTTCCCAATTTCAGCTTTGGTCTCCAGCATTCTCAGGTTTGGACTCCTGAATAACATTAGCGTTCGCATAACGTTCAGTGTGACGATGTTTTCATTGTGACAATGTTGTTTTCCCGGGTGCCGCACAAACGGCTGCACCGATCGCTGCACAGCTGCACCGATCGGACTCGGTGACCTCGAACAAGGACATTTTATAAGAACACGGGTTGAATCCCTGCTAGAGAGAATTCTAACCCATTTCAACTGAAGGAAACACGTATCGGGAGTACATATACGACATAGCGATTGTGATCACGATTATCGATCACGATTCACGATCACGATCATAGTGTATCGATCACTGCGGGACATTTGGTGAATTATAGTAAGATACTGTTTAGATTTTGATGATTTGCGTTTGATATCATTGAACGGATGTTTATATGAATCGTTTAAAATAAAAAAAGCCTTCAATTTCTGATATTTTACCTTTTCATTTGGGCCTCCCAATTGAAGCCCCGCCCATAGGGGGCGGGTACCGTTGCTAGTAGATATATATATATATATATATATATATATTGTTACAGACGCGGCTTTTGATGTTATATTGACCGAGCGGTGGTGTATTTAACCGCGTCCGAACAGTTACTCCCCGATTAAAACCCGATTCCACCCGACGTTGACCAGATCGCCCCACAGATATTCAATCGGGAAATCTCTAAAACGACCGAAAGAGAATGAAAAAGAAGAGGAAGAAGAATACGGAGGAAGAACAGATTTTATTATACACACACAGGCAATGGATGGAAGAAGCAGTAACACAGCGAATCGTTAACTTACACTATTCATTCTTACTTAACCCCAAGACAATGAGTAGGACAGGACGTTCACACTTACACAGGGGATATATGCAGGCAGGTAAGGCTTGAGATGGATTGCTTGAGAGGGAGGCAAGGTCGGGAGGCCGCAGTTCGCAATTCCTCGCGGTTTTGGCGGGAAACCCTCCGTCGTGTCTCCACTGCGGTAGACGTCACGCGCTGGTTCGGCACACCTGCTCCTTTTCTTGGGGTGGGGCCGTCTCCCTCCTTTCAGCGCGTCTCTCCAAAGCTGGTTTCCTTGACGAGTACCTCTCCTCTTTGGCTTGGAGCGTTTCGCATCTCACCGCTCCTTTTGGTGTAGCCTCTTTGCTCCTCTCCCAGGGTCATCTCCAAGGCCTCTCTTAAAGCAGTCCCTTACAGTCGCTTTTATCACCTCGAGCGAAATCAAGCCGCCGACTCCGAGGGCACGCCTACCGGGTCACTCACCGCGGTGTTGATTGGCTGTTAGGGCTGGTTCACTCCTTCCCTCTTATGACGAGGTGGGGACACGCCTTTCTTCCCCAACCCTACCTCGTGGCCAATGGTGGTTTGAAGAAAACCGGCCAAAATGCGGAAGGCAATTGGAAGGGAGGTTTTGGGGAAATTGGAAGGGCCTACGCTTATTTTGTTTGATACAATGCAAAGTCAATCTAGTGGGAAAACACATATTTAGCCTACATGGAATAAGGAAATACACTATTTAAAAGATATATCGTGACCTGCGTGTAAGTTTCATGGAATTAACTAGGACGACGGTTGCGACCATTATTTACATTACGAGGGTGTTACCGTACTTTTGTAACGTTCACATTGTAACGTTTCCACATTCGTTACAATATATATATATGTATATATATATAGTAACGAATTTGAGAAGTGTAACGAATTTGAGAAAATGTAAAGAATGTGAGAATTATGGTTTTGTGGTGTGTACATGGCACCCTCCGTAATGTAAAGAAAGGTCGAAGCTCGTCCTCTTAGTTAATTCCATAAACCTACACACAGGACACCATATATCCTTTTAAATAGTTAGTCCCTTATTTTATGTAGGTTAAGGATGTGTGTTCCCAATAGTTTGACTCTTCATTGCACCGAATTAAATAAGAGTAGGCCCCTCCGATGCCCCATGGCAGCTTCCAAGTGCCAGGTTTGCCAGGTTTGCTGCAATTGACTCTTTAGCCACTGTGCTGCAATTGACTCTTTAGCCACTTTGCTGCATTTCATCCCGTCCACTGTTTGCTGCATTTGACTCCATTACGCACGAGGTAACCAACGGAGAAGAAAGGCGTGTCTCCACCTCATCATCGGGGGGAGGAGTCAGCCAAGCGTGAGGAACAAGGCGTGGCTTTGCCAACGCGTCATCAAGAGGGGCGGGATCGGTAGCCCTCGCGACCAATCAAGGCCGAGGCGAGCTGACCGAGGGGCGTTTACAACGCACGCGGGTAAGAAACCAAAAAGCACGTTATAAAAGGACAAGCGCGGGTTTCTATAGGGCTTTTTGGAGAAGATTGAGGTCCTGGAGAAGTCACAGAGTCCTGAGAAAAGATTGAGAGGTCCGGAGAAGATTGCGAGAGAGGTGCGGCAGATGCGCGATCCAGCTAAAGCAGCCAAGAGAGAACGAGACGTGAGGGGGTGCTGATACTGCAGCAATACGCTGAGACTCTCTAGGCCCTATTGCCGGTTGTGGAGACACGGAGCTGCCAGCTGCTGTTCGCTTCGAGCATGGAACGTGGACCTCGACGGTGTGGAATTGCCCGGACCTTCCTGCCCTGCCATCGGCTTGGACCTTCTCCTCCCTCCAGTGATTCCTGCCATCATTTCCCCGTGTAAGTGTGATTGTTCGTCCGTCTTTCATGTTGTCTTGGGGTATTAATTAAGACTGCCATATATATAAGCTAATCATTGCACTATGTCTCCTGCTCCTTCCATTGCCTTATAAATCATCTTTCTTTTCCTTTCTGCTTAGTGTGTATAAATAGTAATAAATCTTGTTATTCCCTACTTTGTCTTTACTTCTTCATGCTCTTTCGGTCGCTTTAGAGGTTTCCATATTGAGTGTACGTGGCGCGATTCGGCCAACATTCAGGATCGGGTTTAGTGAAGGCTAATGACTCGAACTTCGGGTTGCTAAAAACCGCTCGGCAACTAACTAGACCATCCAAACCGGGGTTCGAGCGGTACTTGTCTCCCTAGTCTGCGGAGGGACGGATAAAGGTATTCGGGATAGACCCTGGACCAATAACCCTGATCCATTCCATCCCGCGGGATAGCGTAACAAGTACCAGGACCGGGGAGACGGCCAGCTTAACAGGACAAGGGGCTAATCACCCCTTGCTAACGGGAGAGCCGTCCCCCGTATCAGTAACAATTGGTGTCTGGGCGTGAGATTCGAGGCCCGAACCAAATTTTCTATAACATTAAAAAAAAATTGGTCGAAATTACGAGTGGCCGAAATTTTGTTTAACATCCCAAATTGAGTCGTGCCATGGACAATCAAGGCGATCGGATGCAGGTGGGTGAGCTAGAAGAGGGGTTAGGGGTAACCCAGGACCACAGGGAAGAAATGGAGGAGAGCAATGAGGAGGTGGTTGAGGGAGTATCAGGCGCACAAAATGGCGTCCTCGCGCACGTGGTTGCAGAGGCACAAAATGGCGGCGCTGCAGCAGCCGAGACCGCAGCGCTGGGGAAATTGGACCTCTTCGCGGCGCAGATGATGGGGTATATGGAAAAAATGGGTGAGCGAATGAGGGACGAAGCGAGGGCTGATAGTGAGCGATTGAGGGGCCAAATGGGAGCAATGAGGGACGAAGCGAGGGGTACCGGTGAACGGTTAGACAATAAATTTGCGGGGTTAGACAATAATTTTAAGGGGTTGGACAATAAATTTGAGAGGTTAGACAACGGGATAAAAGAGGTAAAGAATGGGTTAACGGGGCTAGAAGCTAGGATGGACGACAAATTGCGGGCAATAGGGGAGCAATCCGCCCGGGAAATCAAACGGATGGGGAACCAGATAGAGGAGGTGAAAATCGGGTTAGAAGGTAAACTGGATGCTCAGAGGGATGAATTAGAACAGATAAGGGCAGCATCTACAAAAGAAATGGAGGAGATGAAGGAGGAAATAAGACGAGGTGTAAGCGAGGAGGTCTCGGGGGTAAAGTGTGCGACAGGAGGTAAAGCGAGGTGAGAAGCGTATGGAGAAAGAGGTGAGAAATGGGACGGCAAAGTTACAAGGGGGCATAGAGGACCTGACGCAGGAGGTGGAACAGCTGACGGTGGGACAGACGGAGTTAGTGGAGCAGGTACAAAAGAACACTGCGGTACTAGGAGGGTTAAAGGCGACACAAAAAGAACTAAAAAACGACTTGATAGCGACGAAGAGGGAATGTCAGATGGTACGTGAGGGACTGACAACGAGGTTGGACGAGGTGACAGAAGTAATGGAGACGAAGGACCGGGAGGTGAGGACGCACATATAAACGGTTAAGGTGGCATTAGAGGAAGAGATTGAGGAGACGCACCGGGAAATAAAAGAGGTGAAGCAAAAGTTAGAGGAAGTGGAAGAGGGGGTGAGTGAAATTAAGAAGAGACGGAGGGAAACTAAGAGGGAGATAAAGGAGGAAGTAATGGAATATGTGCAAGGTCGGTGCTCAAATCGTGATGGTGTGCTTGCTAACCAGATAAAGAGTTTGCAGGTGGCGAAGGAGGTGCGGAGACGAGGTGCGGAGGTGAGTGGCGATATACGCGGCAATGTATATGGTATGAGGGGAGAGTCAGTCGGCTTCGGGGTTGGTTTGGACCCGGGTGTTCGTGAGAGGCCGCTGGTGAAGTGTGCGACAGGTACGGAGTGTATGGACAGAGGAGGTGTGCGAGAATGTCAGACTCTGGGGTGTGTGAGGAAAAAGTGCGCGCCAAGGAGTGAGTGTGCTGTCGAGAGTGAGTTGGTCGTAGCGCGTGTGCGAGGGGGCACATGGAAGCACGGGATGGGGAGTGTTACAGAGGATGTAATGAGAGAGTGCACACCTGTGGTGAGTGTTACGGAGGATGTAACGAGAGAGTGCACACCTGTGGTGAGTGTTACGGAGGATGTAACGAGAGAGTGCACACCTGTGGTGAGTGTTACGGAGGGTGTAACGGGGGAGTGTGCGTGAGAAAGGTGTGTAACGGACGGGTGCATGAGCACAGAGTGCGCTGTCACAAGTAAGGGGGAATGCGCGACCGAGTGTGGTGGTGAAAGTAGTAAGAGTGACACGGAGCGTGAGTTGGTTGTGGCAGGTGAGAGAGGATGTACACCTGGAATGGAAGGATGCACACCTGGAATGGTAGAGCGCGTATGGGAATGCACACTGGAGTTGGTAGTGAGGCACGTGGTTGGGTGTGCAAGTGAGAGCACACCTGTGGTTGTCACAGAGGAGGTGACCGAGGAGGGAGCACGAAGAGGTGTGTTGGTGAGGTGTGCGAACGACGAGTGTGTGCAAAGGTGTGCAGTGGTCAGGTGTGTGACCAAGTCTGTGAGCGGAATGAGTGTACCTGGGTGTGTAAGAGAAGGTGCAATGACGAGGAGCATGGGAATGGCTGGATGGATAAGCAAGGAACGGGCTGCGGGGTGTGAGCATGCAAGTGGAGCATCGACGCTAACCGGGTTAGCGGTTAGAGCGACGTATAGCCGAATCGGGCCCTCGGTGCGTGCCGGGCAGCTTTGCGTGCCGCGGGGATCCGCGGGGATCGTGACCGCGGCGGTTTCGAAAGAACCGCCGTACGGGATCCACGCCGGGCCGCGCTCTGACCGGCCGCGTCTGTGCTCCGCTATGCGGAGCGGGCAGCCCGGTAGGAAGGGTCGTCATGGCGACCCCTTTTTGTTGAGGCGTTCCGGCAGGGCGAGATCGGGCCATTGGACGGCTCTGTGCCGAGATGGTGCGTGGGATCTCGGCCCGGGTAAACCTCCTTCCCTGCACCGAGTGCCGGACGGATCCAGCCGCCGGCACCAAGCAACCCGCATTCATTGCTCGGCTTTACGAAGCCGAGCTTTAGAAATGAATTGGCGCACTGAGAGGCTCAAGTGAGTAGACGTGTGATGAGGATAGTGTTTTGGACCCGAAATTGAAAAGCAAAATTTGATGATTGGCAAGGGATTGGCAGATTGATAATTGGTAGAGTGATTGGCAAATTTTTAATTGGCTGAAATTTGATGTGCCAAATTAATGGTGAGAGATGCCCGATGTGGTGGGATGGCAACTTTGCCATCTCTCACAGCGGGGGCAAAGGAGCACTAGTCTTATGGGGTTGGCAGTGAAAACTAGCCCGGGAGGGTTAGGATAATGATAGGGATCTAGCGAAGATGACCTTAGGTAACGTTAAGGTTAGGTAGTGACAATGATACCTGTAGTGGGGACGCAGGTAGATTAGTTTGGATGATAATGACGTGGTATGTGCTTAGTTTAAAGGGAAGACGGGGAGCACTAAGTTAGCAGGGCAACAGGTAGTTCAGATGATGCCGTGTGTGTGAGGATCGAAAGTGTATTGAGCAGGGTATGAGTAAAGGATTGTGATTGTGAGTAGGAGTGAGATTGCACAGGTGTGCAACTGAACAGGTGGATGGAGCAGTGTATGAGGGAGTGATGGTGATGTGTGTTGTGTTGACCAAATGGTCCAGGAAGGAAGGAGGGTGCAGGTGGCACCAGGTGTGATTGCACAGGTGTGCAACAACAGGTGAATGGAGAACAGGTGTATGGAGTAAATGGTCTGGAGTATATGGAGTATTGGAATGGATGGTCGTGGAGTGAGTATGGTGGAAACTGTGGAGTGGAGTGGATGGTGCGATGGTGTGAATGGGGGAAGGATGGACCCCATCACGAATACCCGGGGAGGGTAGTGTAAGTGTTAGGTAGAGGGTATAGGTAAATTGTGGTTGGATATTGGCATCTGTGGTGCGTGGTGGAAGAATGGTGATTGAATGGGTGCATTAGTGTTGTGGAAATGGCTGGGCGTGTAGCCTGTTAGTGTGTGTAGTTGGTTGGGCACTCCACCACTGTGAGGATGTCGGCCAGGTGAGGCTGCAGGTGGGCTCTGGGAGCCGGTAGAGTTGTTGTGGATGGGGCCCGAGGATCCGGAGGACGGACCCGGGTAGCCCAGTGCCAGAGGGCACCAAGGGGTGACAGAGCCAGGAGGGGCCTTCCCCAATTAGATAGGTTAGGTCAAGGAGCTAGGTAAGCTCAGGTGGCAACTACAGTGGTGGAGGTGTCCAGGTGGGTAGACCTGCTGGGAGAGCTACACGACTCAGCCCTGAAATTGTGCAAGGGCACAGGGAGTTGCATCGGGGGAGTGAGAACCCAAATTGAGGAAGCACCACAGTTTGGTCAATGGGAATTTGGTTCTTAAAACCGCATAGAGTAAGATGGCCAATGGTTTGGCAGGGAAAGACCCCGGGTAGTGTAAAGTGTGTTAATGTCATTTAGAAGATAGTTAGGTTTGAAATCTCCTCGCACCATCTACATCCACTCACCTGAGGTAATGACGTAACTCCACACCATGCCATGTTTTTGTTATTTTTATTGTGCAAATGTTTGAAATGTGAGACGTATCATGACGTGGGTGTGACATTGTGCTGATGTTCCATCTCTCCCTCCTTATGAGGATTGATGATGAATTTGTGATGGCAAATTTGGTTAGAGGGATTGTGGGAACGAATTTGGTATAGGGGAAATATGGGGAAGACATGACAGTAGTGACGAATTTGTAAATGTGTACATTGTTGTAAATATGGGGTAAGGGCAAGGGTAGAGTAGGTGACAGGGGGGGTGACGTACGGTAGGGACGAGCTTTTCTCACTTCGCTCTCCGTACGCACTTCGCCTTGCATTGCCTTTTTTGATGTGTACCCTTGTGACCTTATCCCTCGCTCACCTGTCTTTTCCCCCCTTTGTCTCCCACCCGAGGACTGTGCGCCACTGGGCGTTGAGGGGAGCATGCGGAGGTCGTCTTGTGTGCCAGGACCCTCGCAACCAGCATGCATTGTATTGATGTACCACTTTATGGACCGCTGTAAATAAGAAATAACGTCACTGTAAATAATGCTCCCCACCGTAAATGTATAGCTTGAAAACAATTCCGCAATTCGGTTATCCTGTGGGCGCAAGTCTGTGAGGCAGGGTGTAATGCAGCAGGGGGACATATTTATTTGGGTTTTAAAATTGTCGCACTCAGGGTCAGGTAAATTGTAGAGGGAATTACACCTACGTGTCACACTAAAAGTAAAGTTTTATAGGCCCGAGACGGACCTGAAGGAAGGAGGGTGCAGTGTAACGAATTTGAGAAGTGTAACGAATTTGAGAAAATGTAAAGAATGTGAGAATTATGGTTTTGTGGTGTGTACATGGCACCCTCCGTAATGTAAAGAAAGGTCGAAGCTCGTCCTCTTAGTTAATTCCATAAACCTACACACAGGACACCATATATCCTTTTAAATAGTTAGTCCCTTATTTTATGTAGGTTAAGGATGTGTGTTCCCAATAGTTTGACTCTTCATTGCACTGAATTAAATAAGAGTAGGCCCCTCCGACGCCCCATGGCAGCTTCCAAGTGCCAGGTTTGCCAGGTTTGCTGCAATTGACTCTTTAGCCACTTTGCTGCAATTGACTCTTTAGCCACTTTGCTGCATTTCATCCCATCCACTGTTTGCTGCATTTGACTCCATTATGCACGAGGTAACCAACGGAGAAGAAAGGCGTGTCTCCACCTCATCATCGGGGGGAGGAGTCAGCCAAGCGCGAGGAACAAGGCATGGCTTTGCCAACGCGTCATCAAAAGGAGCGGGATCGGTAGCCCTCGCGACCAATCAAGGCCATGGCGAGCTGACCGAGGGGCGTTTACAACGCACGTGGGTAAGAAACCAAAAAGCACGTTATAAAAGGACAAGCGCGGGTTTCTATAGGGCTTTTTGGAGAAGATTGAGGTCCTGGAGAAGTCACAGAGTCCTGAGAAAAGATTGAGAGGTCCGGAGAAGATTGCGAGAGAGGTGCGGCAGATGCGTGGTCCAGCTAAAGCAGCCAAGAGAGAACGAGACGTGAGGGGGTGCTGATACTGCAGCAATACGCCGAGACCCTCTAGGCCCTATTGCCGGTTGTGGAGACGCGGAGCTGCCAGCTGCTGTTTGCTTCGAGCACGGAACGTGGACCTCGACGGTGTGGAATTGCCCGGACCTTCCTGCCCTGCCATCGGCTTGGACCTTCTCCTCCCTCCAGTGATTCCTGCCATCATTTCCCCGTGTAAGTGTGATTGTTCGTCCGTCTTTCATGTTGTCTTGGGGTATTAATTAAGACTGCCATATATATAAGCTAATCATTGCACTATGTCTCCTGCTCCTTCCATTGCCTTATAAATCATCTTTCTTTTCCTTTCTGCTTAGTGTGTATAAACAGTAATAAATCTTGTTATTCCCTACTTTGTCTTTACTTCTTCATGCTCTTTCGGTCGCTTTAGAGGTTTCCATATTGAGTGTACGTGGCGCGATTCGGCCAACGTTCAGGATCGGGTTTAGTGAAGGCTAATGACTCGAACTTCGGGTTGCTAAAAACCGCTCGGCAACTAACTAGACCATCCAAACCGGGGTTCGAGCGGTACTTGTCTCCCTAGTCTGCGGAGGGACGGATAAAGGTATTCGGGATAGACCCTGGACCCATAACCCTGATCCATTCCATCCCGCGGGGTAGCGTTACAAGTACCAGGACCGGGGAGATGGCGAGCTTAACAGGACAAGGGGCTAATCACCCCTTGCTAACGGGAGAGCCGTCCCCCGTATCAGTAACAATATATATATGTATATATATATATATATATATATATATATATATATATATATATATATATATATATACATATATATATATATATCAGCAACCACTGCACCAGGTTGGATATACTTGATATTATGTAGACTGATATTCCTGGGGGTAGGAGTTCAGATTCAAAATTATTCATGGCCTTGGGAGGTCAAGGTCACGAGAAAAGTTGGAGGTGATGTGTTGTGTGTATATATGTAAATGTCAATTTATTGGAGGGTGTTACCAATAGATTAAAACCAACATTTGACTCTTGGAGACTCATTTATTTTGAGGGAAATATCCAAACATGATAACAACATGACGGTGTTAATGAAGCATTTAAAGGTCTCATATTCCATTTTTTATGTTATCATGAATAAAATGAGTTACAAGAACTAGTCAATATGCAAGATACACAAAGGTCTGAACACAGAGTGTACTTTCAGGATGATAGGCCGACTAATGATATACCATCTATATGGTTCATTTTTTTAAATATTAAATTACAATCCTATTCAAAATACAATGTGGTGTATCAAACGTGATACATCATGAAATTTCGTCACAAACATGGCATGCTAAGGGGGTGGTGGTGGATCAGGACGTTCATAGTACGTACAGTGCATTCAGAAAGTATTCAGACCCCTTCTCTTTTTACACATTTTGTCTTGCTGCAGCCTTTTGCTGAAATCGTTTAAATTCTTTTTTTCCCTCATCAATCTACACTCAATATCCCATAATGACAAAGAGAAAACAGGATTTTAAAAAGTTTTGCAAATTTATTTAAAAGAAAAAACTGAAATATCACATTGACCATAAGTATTCAGACCCTTTGCTATGACACTTGAAATTTAGCTCAGGTGCCTCCCATTTCTCTTGATCATCTTTGAGATGTTTCTACACCTTGATTGGAGTCCACCTGTGGTAAATTCAATTGATTGGAAATGATTTGGAAAGGCACACACCTGTCTATATAAGGTCTCACAGCTGTCAATGCATATCAGAGCAAAAACCAAGCCATGAGGTCGAAGGAACTGCCTGCAGAGCTCAGAGACAGGATTGTGTCGAGGCACAGATCTGGTGAAGCCCACAAAAAAAATCTGCTGCATTGAAGGTTCCCAAAAGCACAGTGGCCTCCATAATTATTAAATGGAAGAAGTTTGGAACAACCAGGACTCTTCCTAGAGCTGGCCGCCCGGCCAAACTGAGCAATCGGGGGAGAAGGGCCTTGGTAATAGAGGTGACCAAGAACCCGATGGTCGGTCTGGCTGAGCTCCAAAGATCCTGTGTGGAGATGGGAGAAACTTCCAGAAGGACAACCATCACTGCAACAATCCACCGATCTGGGCTTTATGGCAGAGTGGCCAGTCGGAAGCCTCTCCTCAGTGAAAGACACATGAAAGCCTGCTTGGAGTTTGCAAAAAAGCACCTAAAGGACTCTCAGACTGTGAGAAACAAGATTCTGTGGTCTGATGAAACCAAGATTGAACTGTTTGGCTTCCGTCTGGCCACTCTGCCATGAAGCCCAGATCGGTGGATTGTTGCAGTGATGGTTGTCCTTCTGGAAGTTTCTCCCATCTCCACACAGGATCTCTGAAGCTCAGCCAGAGTGACCATCTTGTTCTTGGTCACCTCTATTACCAAGGCCCTTCTCCCCCGATTGCTCAGTTTGGCCGGGCGTCCAGCTCTAGGACGAGTCCTGGTTGTTCCAAACTCTTCCATTTAAGAATTATGGGGGCCACTGTGCTCTTGGGAACCTTCAATGCAGCAGAGATGTTTTTGTAGGCTTCCCCAGATCTGTGCCTCGACACAATCCTGTCTCTGAGCTCTGCAGGCAGTTCCTTCGATCTCCTGGCTTGGTTTTTGCTCTGATATGCATTGTCAGCTGTGAGACCTTATGTAGACAGGTGTGTGCCTTTCCAAATCATTTCCAATCAATTGAATTTACCACAGGTGGACTCCAATCAAGGTGTAGAAACATCTCAAAGATGATCAGGAGAAATGGGAGGCACCTGAGCTAAATTTCAAGTGTCATAGCAAAGGGTCTGAATACTTATGTCAATGTGATATTTCAGTTTTTTCTTTTCAAAAAATTTGCAAAACTTTCTAAAATCCTGTTTTCTCTTTGCCATTATGGGGTATTGAGTGTAGATTGATGAGGGAAAAAATGAATTTAAACGCTTTCAGCATAAGGCTGCAACATAACAAAATGTGAAAAAGTGAAGGGGTCTGAATACTTTCTGAATGCACTGTACCACTACACTTGCAATGGGCGGGGCACAGTAGGCCTTTGCTGCAGCAAGAACAGTTGCCAGTGCAGCTTACCCAACACACACATTATCCAGGTCATCCAAAGCCTTGGTGGCTCGTAGAGGAGGAGTCCAATAAGGGTCCCATCCTAACCCTGTCTCAATCAACCCCCATGATCCGGGTCGAGGCAACTCTTTCAATTATAAAAGGTAACAAGAGACTGGCCCCACACATACCCAGCTTGATATATATGTCACTCTCTTGACATGCTCTCTCAGAGCTGCATTAGTCGGTGGAAGGTATTCAAACCCACACGAGGACTGGGCAAAGATGTGTTGAATGGAATACATAAGTAATACTACGTAAGTATACATTACAATAATAATAGTAATACTACATAAGTATACATTACAATAATAATAGTAATACGACATAAGTATACACTACAAGAATAATAGTAATACTACATAAGTGTATCTATCTATCTATATCTATAAAACACAGTTTGTGTGTGTGTGTGTGTGTGTGTGTGTGTGTGTGTGTGTGTGTGTGTGTGTGTGTGTGTGTGTGTGTGTGTGTGTAATGTTACTGATAGACTCCTAAACGGAGAGGCTCACGTACTTGATATTTGGCATAGACATAGCCATTGAGCCTGGGACGAACATGGCCGAGACCATATTTGACGAGATCCATATTTTTAGCCGCGTCACAGACGCTGCTCATAGAGTGCCCTCTGCTGTTCTTCTTCTTCTTCTTCTTCTTCTTGTTCTTCTTGTTCTTGCAGAGAAGACAAAACCTCAAAGCTCCACCCATTCTGGGAACCATAGCTCCACCCATTCTGGGAGAGCCTTCATATAAACAAATATCCACCATTTTATTAACTCGCATAGCTTTTAGGCCTGTTTTGTAGGCCCGTGGTGTCTTCCTCTCTCACACAGTTTTATTTCAAATCAAATTCCATATATCATTTCATTTTTCACAGTCGCTAACATAGTTTTAGACTCGGTTGAAAAAAAACGGGAAGAAAATCCGATGAAAGTTGCCCTTTATAGAACGAAATGAATTCTCAAAGGCCTGTAACTTCAAGTCCATTGAGATATTTTTTTTTAAATCGCGGCATGGTCAGTCATACACCGCCCGAAATAACAGATGGGAAAATGCCGAGATATATTAAAAATTCGTCCATTTGATGACAATCGTCACGATGAAATATTTAATTTATACGTCGTCACAATAATGTGGAGAGATGAGCATAGCTTCGTTCACGTGTCGCCACACACGGGAAATTGCCGAGATATATATTTTTTAAATCGCGGCATGGTCAGTCATACACCGCCTGAAATAACAGACGGGAAAATGCCGAGATATATTAAAAATTCGTCGCCACACATGGGAAATTGCCGAGATATATTGTCACTTTGCACAAAAATAACATCAAGTAATCGAATCAACAGAAATGTCCCTTTGCCTATAACATCGACGTTATAGGCACAGCTGCATCTAGGCATTGTGTAACATCGACGCGGCTTTTGTTTTAATTAAAACTTTTTGTACTTGTTTATTCATATTTACCTCAGCGCATTTCAGCGAAGTACCCGCTAATCTCAGCCGGTTCCAGAGCAGCTCGCTGATTCGCTCAGAGCGATCACGTGATGTTCCATTCCCGCCGCCAGACTGATTCGCTCAGAGCGATCACGTGATGTTCCATCCCATCACACGTCACACGTTTTTTCACCTTTTATGCGATCGTGTTTTGTATCGATTTTGTGCGATATGAATTAAATGTCTTTGAAACAGCTGTGAAACGTCTTTCCACAACCCTTCCGTAACCGATTGGAGCAGTTTATTGCCGCACAAAACGAGATCCGCGAAGCGAGTTGGTCGAATCGTGCTGACCAAGATGGCGACACGGCGGCTTCACTTTTCACGGAGTATGAGCGTTCTATATATTTTCAATTCAGTGCGCCGGTGATTTGTGGCATAGACATGACCATTGGGCCTTCACGGTGTAATTTGTGCGAGGCTTTTGTCCGAGTGAGCTTGAGTCGAGAGGGCGAATGTACGGGTTGGGAATGTACGGGTCTCCCTTCCTCCGCCCGGCAACGCCCGTACTGGAGGACGTCACAGGATCGGTGAGTCTCCAAAATCCGCTTCGTGCTGTTGCGAATATGCAGGACTATGTCCGATTGTTATGCTGCTCTCCGACCATGAGAACTACAACGTCATTGTTGACTGGCCATCCCCTTCCCTCCCCCCTTTCCCCCTCCCCTACCCCCTTTCGCCCTCCCCCTCCCCCTTTCCCCCCTCCCCTCCCCCCTTCCCCCCTCCCCTCCCCCCTCCGGCTCCTCCCCTCCCCTCCCCCCTCCCCACCCCCCTCCCCTCCCCCCTCCCCTCACCACCCCCCTCCCCTCCCCCCTCCCCTCCCCCTCCCTCCTCCCCTCCCCCTGCCCCTCCCTCCCCCCTTCCCCACCCACCCCCTCCCATCCCTCACCCTCCCCCATCCCCCCCTCTTCTCCCCTCTCCCCTCCCCCTCCCACTCTTCTCCCCTCCCCCCCCGTTCCCCTCCCCCGCCCGGCAATGCCGGGTACTTCTGCTAGTCCTACATAAATTTGAGTCGACGGTTGGATGGAGGTGCTGTGTAATGGACATGTCTGTCGGGGGGAGTATTTATCATTCAATATATTGTTACTCGTTGGGTCACCCATGGGAATCCCACGGGCATGGACGTGTGTGATATTTGGACATCTTGATTTAGATGCTGCACATTAAATTTTACAAAATGGTAACTGGCAATTCATCAGATCCAGAAATGGTGTAATGAACACAATTTATTTATTTCACATAATATGTGACTCCTCACTCCTCTCCACCTGACGCTCTCCTCTCACAACCCTCACGCCTCTCCAATCCCACTCCTCCTCACACTCCCCTCCAATACCGCCTCAAACTCCCCTCCAAAACCTCCTCACACTCCCCTCCAATACCGCCTCACACTCCCCTCCAATACCTCCTCACACTCCCTTCCAATACCTCCTCACACTCCCCTCCAATACCTCCTCACACTCCTCTCCAATACGTCCTCACACTCCTCTCCAATCCCTCACACTCCTCTCCAATCCCTCACACTCCTCTCCAATCCCTCACACTCCCCTCCAATCACTCCTCACTCTCCTCTCCAATCGCTCCTCACTCTCTCCAATCGCTCCTCACTCTCCGCTCCAATCGGCCCTCACTCTCCGCTCCATTCGGCCCTCACTCTCCAACTCATTGCTCTTCACTCTCCAACCCCTTGCTCCTCACTCTCCAACACCTAGCTCCTCGCTCTCCAACCCTAGCTCCTCACTCTCCAACCCCTAGCTTCTCACTCTCCAACTCCTCGCTCCTCGCTCTCCAACCCCTAGCTCCATGCTCTCCAATGCCCCGCTCCTCACTCTCCAACCCCTAGCTCCTCGCTCTCCAACCCCTAGCTCCTCGCTCTCCAACCCCTCGCTCTTCGCTCTCCAACCCCTAGCTCCAAGCTCTCCAATGCCTCACCCCTCACGCTCCAACTCATTGCTCCTCACTCTACCCCCTAGCTCCACGCTCTCCAACGCCTCGCTCCTCACTCTCCAACTCATTGCTCCTCACTCTCCAACCCCTAGCTCCTCACTCTCCAACCCCTAGCTCCTCACTCTCCAACCCATAGCTCCTCACTCTCCAACCCGGAGCTCCTCACTCTCCAACCTCTAGCTCCTCGCTTTCCAACCCCTAGCTCCTCACTCTCCAACCCCTCACTCCACGCTTTCCAATGCCTCGCTCCTCACTCTCCAACTCATTGCTCCTAACTCTCCAACCCCTTGCTCCTCACTCTCCAAATCCTAGCGCCTCGCTCTCCAACCCCTAGCTCCTTGCATTTCAACCCCTAGCTCCTCGCTCTCCAACCCCTCGCTCCTCGCTCTCAAACCCCTAGCTCCACACTCTCCAACTCATTGCTCCTCACTCTCCAACCCCTAGCTCCTCGTTCTCCAACCCCTAGCTCCTCGCTCTCCAACCCCTAGCTCCTCGCTCCCCAACCCATAGCTCCTCGCTCTCCAACTCCTCGCTCCTCGCTCTCCAACCCTTCGCTCCTCGCTCTCCAACTCCTCGCTCCTCACTCTCCAACCCCTCACTCCTCGCTCTCCAACCCCTCACTCCTCCAATTTCTCGCTCCTCTCCAATTTCTCGCTCCTCTCCAACCCCCAGCTCCTCACTCTCCAACCCCGAGCTCCTCACTCTCCAACCCCTAGCTCCTCACTCTCCAACCCATAGCGCCTCACTCTCCAACCCGGAGCTCCTCACTCTCCAACCCCGAGCTCCTCACACTCCAACTCCTCACTCTCCAACCCCTCACTCCTCTCCAAATTCTCGCTCCTCTCCAACCACTAGCCCCTCATTCTCCAACCCCTAGCTCCTCACTCCCAACCCCTAGCTCCTCACTCTCCAATCCCTAGCTCCTCACTCTCCAACCCGTAGCTCCTCACTCTCCAACCCCTAGCTCCTCGCTCTCCAACCCCTCGATCCTCGCTCTCCAACCCCTAACTCCTCACTCTCCAACACCTAGCTCCTCGCTCTCCAACCCTAGCTCCTCGCTCTCCAACCCCTAGCTCCTCGCTCTCCAACCCCTCGATCCTCGCTCTCCAACCCCTAGCTCCACGCTCTCCAATGCCCCGCTCCTCACTCTCCAACCCCTAGCTCCTCGCTCTCCAACCCCTAGCTCCTCACTCTCCAACCCCTAACTCCTCACTCTCCAACACCTAGCTCCTCGCTCTCCAACCCTAGCTCCTCGCTCTCCAACCCCTAGCTCCTCACTCTCCAACCCCTCGATCCTCGCTCTCCAACCCCTAGCTCCACGCTCTCCAATGCCCCGCTCCTCACTCTCCAACCCCTAGCTCCTCGCTCTCCAACCCCTAGCTCCTCGCTCTCCAACCCCTAGCTCCAAGCTCTCCAACGCCTCGCTCCTCACTCTCCAACTCATTGCTCCTAACTCTCCAACCCCTTGCTCCTCACTCTCCAAATCCTAGCACCTCGCTCTCCAACCCCTAGCTCCTCACTCTCCAACCCCTATCTCCTCACTCTCCAACCCATAGCTCCTCACTCTCCAAACCGGAGCTCCTCACTCCAACCCCTAGCTCCTCACTCTCCAACCCCTAACTCCTCTCCAACCCCTAACTCCTCTCCAACCCCTAGCTCCTCACTCCCAACCCCTAGCTCCTCACTCTCCAACCCCTAGCAGTAGATGATAAATGTTGTTCCTGGGACAAACCCATTTAACATGGGAAATCCCTATCTAATGTCGTTTACCCCCCTCTCTTTTCCCACTTTTGGAAAACACCCCTATTAATCCAAAAGACTCTATGAGCCTTTTGGCCTTTTGAACCATGAGCTTATTGGCCTTATGAGCCAATTAATCTACTTGGGCTAATACATAATGAAGATATTTTAATTGAGCTAGGGCTGAATGGTAAACCCATCTTGATGTACCAGGCTGAACACTAACAGCTTGGAACCAATCCTTCATTGAACCTCCAAATCTCCATTCACTTACATGTAAATTTTCCTCTCACCATCACTTTTCTTCATTTCCCCTTAACACCTCTATTCCTTCCCCCCTTGGTCTTATGGGCCTTTTACTCTTACTATCAATGATCATTGTTGTTTAGTAGACCACTCAAACAATGATCCTACAAATATTTGTTTATGCGTAGGAAATAATTTAATTCTCCTACAACTCTCTTCACCATCTAATATATTAACAAAGTATATGTTTGAGTTTGGTTCTTTATCAAGATATTTTAACTGAGATAAAATAAAATGATAAACCTCCCTCAATGTCCTTGTCTGAGCGCCTCCAGTGCCACACACGTTTTGGTAGGCTCTGCCCACTTTTTGTTAAGCTCCGTCCACTTTTTGGTAAGATCCGCCCACTTTTTGTTAGGCCACGCCCACTTTTTACTAACCCCCGCCCACTTTTGGTTAGGCCACCCCCACTTTTGTTAAGCTCCGCCCATTTTGCTAAGCCCCACCCACTTTATAAACTCTTCAGCATTGTATCATTTCCAGGTAATACATTACATCATTTTCAGGGAATTTCCATCACATCATTTCCAGTTAAGACACGCCCAGGTTTGCCCAGGGAATTTCCACAGGAAATGACACACCCAGCCCTTCTTGTAAAAGGCACCGACCACACAGGCTTTTTCAAACACGCTTTCTGCTTCACTTGAGAATGGACTACTATGCCGAAATGGAATGGGATGGGCTAACTTTACTACCTGTGAAGCGCTCAACCTTCAGATTGATGAACTGGACTCGAACCTCTTATCAATGGAGGTAAGTTTATTTATTTATTTATTTAATTAATTATTTATTTAATTATTTATTTTAATTTTTTTTTTTTTAGATGAGACTCGTGTAAGAGTTAACAAAGTTTATTTTAATATTCATAGAGCTTGATTTATACAAATAAAAATATTGTATTAAATGAATACATTGTTATTTTCTTTCACAGGAAATTGTATCTGAGATACGAAATGAAAATTCTGCTTTTAACACAACTTGGGATGAAGTTTTTTTTTGTTTGAAGACATTTTGAACAACCAAGACCCCCAGAACGAGTTCTACCTTGATGACCCAGCCAAAAAGTTATACCTTGGAGATCCACAAAATCCTGAAAAAGAGTTTTACCATGATGATACTTGTTGTGAGTTATCAAAACAAAACCCACTGAACAAGTTCTACCTTGATGAGCCAGAATACAAGTCATACATTGGAGACCCACAAATTTCTGAAAATTGGGAAAGGGGAGTTCTCCCTGATGGTCCACAGTTATACTATGTGAGACACATCATAGAAACCCTAAAAAATTGTGAAACGGGAATTCTCCCTGATGGTCCGCAGTTATACGATGTGAGACACATCACAGAAACCCTAAAAAATTGGGCAAGGAGAGTTCTCCCTGATGGTCCGCAGTTATACTATGTGAGACACATCATAGAAACCCTAAAAAATTGGGAAACGGGAATTCTCCGTGATGGTCCGCAGTTATACTATGTGAGACACATCACAGAAACCCTAAAAAATTGGGCAAGGAGAGTTCTCCCTGATGGTCCGCAGTTATACTATGTGAGACACATCACAGAAACCCTAAAAAATTGGGCAAGGAGAGTTCTCCCTGATGGTCCGCAGTTATACTATGTGAGACACATCATAGAAACCCTAAAAAATTGGGAAAGGGAAGTTTTCCCTGATGGTCCGCAGTTATACTATGTGAGACTTATCACGGAAACCCCCAATATTTCTGAAAATTGTGGTTCTACCTTGGAGACTTGGAAAGATGGTTATATTTTTGGAGACTCGGAATGGGGGTTTTGTTTTGATGACTCGGAATGTGATACCTATCTTGGAGGCTCAACAGGAATGTGGTTATACCTTGGGAACTTGGAAAGTTGGTTTTATTTTGGAGACTCTACCTGTGGGGTCCATCTTGCAGACTTTTTGCATTCTAAAACAATGAACAATGTTCTTTGTTTAATGACGCTTGATTTAAGCAATATCAAGAAAGTTCGAGGAAGAAAATGCTGGAAAATTCTTTCTTCCCATTTCTACTTCTTCAAACTTGAAAGCCTTGAAAGACAGAATTGGTAGAAGAGGAAAAAAAATAAATGAAATACGTATTTAAAAAAGAAGAAAAAAAAGATTATGTTAGGGTTAGGGTGGGATTTTGAATGTGAGGGTTAGGGATGGGGTTGGGTTAGGGATGGGGTTGGGTTAGGGTGGGATTTTGAATGTGAGGGTTAGGGTTGGGGTTGGGTTAGGGATGGGGTTGGGTTAGGGTTGGGATTTTGAATGTGAGGGTTAGGGATGGGTTGGGTTAGGGATGGGGTTGGGTTGGGGATGGTGTTGGGTTAGGGATGGGGTTGGGTTGGGGATGGGGTTGGGTTGGGGATGGGGTTGGGTTAGGGATGGGGTTGGGCTAGGGATGGGGTTGGGTTAGGGATGGGGTTGGGTTAGGGATGGGGTTGGGTTAGGGTTTGTATATTATTATGACTCACTCACACATACACACACACACAAAAGTTAAGCCCCAACTGAAAAGTTGAGGGATTCTGTGTTTGGGGTTCACAGATCTCAAGAACGTATCCCCATTGTACACACAAAAGTTAAGCCCCAACTGAAAAGTTGAGGGATTCTGTGTTTGGGGTTCACAGATCTCAAGAACATATCCCCATTGTACACACAAAAGTTAAGCCCCAACTGAAAAGTTGAGGGATTCTGTGTTTGGGGTTCACAGATCTCAAGAACGTATCCCCATTACATTTTATTTATTTATTTATTATTTTCGAGGGTATCATCTGCTTACTTGTGTTTTTTGTAATTCTTGTGAGTAAAATGAACCCAAGATTTCTTCCCCATTCATATCATATAATTTGTAAGTCCAAGGGACTGTATCCATTACATCAACAATTTTAAATTATTCATTAGTCCATCTCTTTGTATAACCTTTCTCAAAATGGCTTTTCCATCTGTATATTCTTACAATATCACCAACTTTGAACTTGAGCTTTCTCAAATTGATCTCCTTTTCATATTCTAATTTTGTAAATGTTTCTGATGGTTTTGATTTTGTTGATGAATGAACTGTATTATTGTAATTATCTACAATATTCTGGATTAAATATACCCATTGTTGAGAACCGAGTTGTGTGAATTTTTTATATAGTTTCTCTTTCAAAGTGCGATTAAAACGCTCAATAACAACTGCCTTTCCTTCATTAAAGGTGCTGTATAATTTAATATCCTCCCCCTTAAGAAATTTCATAAATATTTTGTTATAGAACTCTGTTCCCTCGTCAGTCCATAACTTCTTTGGTTTTCTTTTACTTTTACTAAATATTCCACTGAAAGCTAACATAAGAGTATTACCCCTTTTGTTTTTCAAAGGAACAACCCAGGCAAATCTACTCCTCAAATCAATAACGGTTAAAGCATACCTGTATCCCTTATCATTATTTAGTTCGATTAAATCAGCGGACCATATGTGGTCGGTGTATTTAGAATAAACTTTCCTTCTTTTAAACTTTGTGATTTTCGGTTTATGTAATTTATTAGCCAAAAGCTCCTCAGTCTTGATGACATCATTGGAGTTTAATAGTTTTTTGGGGAATAACCAAGACCAAGTTTCAATTTAGCACATCATTTTTTTCACAATAAACCGATCAACTTTCTCTCTCAACGTAGGATTTCGTATCAAAGACAAATTATACAACATTTCTCTGTCTGCTTCATGTTTTTCATCCAATGTAGTGGTATTCCCATAAGCAATATCATGCTTCATACACACTTCATCAACCCTATTTATAGGCTTGGACCAAGGTTTAGGATTGTCAGCTTCATCTAATCTTTTATCCAGGTTTGTTCCAGGACCACAGAAAGAATATCCAGGTAGATGTAGTTCCCCAGGAATTCCAGTTGTTGTAAATTTACTTCCTGACAGAAACTTTTGTATGTCTCCTCCACTTTTAGGAGAGATGAATTGGCACTTTTTAGAGCCACACACTTGACATATTCCTTTTTGATAATCTCTATTATTTTTAGCTTTAACATGAGATATTTTTAGATTTGGTTTTCTTTTTGCATTTGAGACAATAACTCATATTTATTTATCAGAAAAATTCCGACAGAGTATCAAAACCTTTTTTGTTTTTAACATATACATTTCAATCTTGATTTTTAAAACATAAAGAATCCTAAGGAATGTCTTCACTCTCTCCTCCATTTATTTACAAATAAAAACTAACTAAAGTCAATAACACCAACATCATCAACTACATGACCGTTGTCTTCTTCATGTAAATCTCCTCGCTGAACTCATCTCAACCATTTTAAAAATCATTATCTTAGTAAGAGTCGTTAATCCTTTATTTTCCTCTTTGGTGCGTTGAGATTTATTTATTTGCTGTAATACACTCAATCTTTTACGAATCTCACTGATTTACATCTTTTTATATTTTTCCTCCCTCTCTCTTTGCTCCCTTTCCTCCCTCTCCTCCTTCTCCTTTTTCTCCCTCTCCTCCTTCTCCTTTTTCTCCCTCTCCTCCTTCTCCTTTTTCTCTCTTTCCTCCTCCTTTTTCTCCCTCTCCTCCTTCTCCTTTTTCTCCCTTTCCTCCTTCTCCTTTTTCTCCCTTTCCTCCTTCTCCTTTTTCTCCCTTTCCTCCTCCTTTTTCTCCCTTTCCTCCTTCTCCTTTTTCTCCCTTCCCTCCCTTTCCTCCTTCTCCCTTTCCTCCTCCTTTTTCTCTCTTTCCTCCTTCTCCTCAACTCCTTCCTCATCCCTTGCTACCCTTGAGCTTGAGTCCCAAAGAATATTATACATATACTCATCTGGATTTTGAGATATTCTTGTATCTATAATTATTTTTCTCATAATAGGATACCAATAAGATTTGTTGACGATTTCTAAAAGAGTTTTATATTTCATAACTTTGAGAAGTTCATTTTTATTTAATATTTTAAACAAGTCTCTATTTGTGGGTTTAACAATATCAGTATAAGGCCAGTTTTTAATGACAAAATTCCCATGTATATGCCCCACATCATAAGGTATGTAATACCGAGCACCCTTTTCTTGTAGGTATCCTTGAATACAAAAATTATAATTCTCTTGTAGTCTTCTTCCTGCCATTTATGTATCAGAAATATATGTGAGATTAATATTATGACAGGTAATACCACCCCATCTTCCCACTACCAAATCGGTTTGTATTCCTCGGCTTTCTATCCTTATCTCATTACCCTCCTTCTTTGTCATGCTAACCATCGCTATGCTATCATATATTTTTCTTTTCTTAAAATCATGTATTTGTTGTTTACCAATTGTACTTCCACATAAATCCTTATCCTCGCCAAGCAGATAATATTCTTCTTTACGAGACTGATTCAAATCATGTAGGTCTTCTAAGTTTATTGAAAAATACCAATTATACCCTAAATCAGGCATATCATACCCCCATTTATTAATTCGCATATTAACTATATGTCCTTCTTTATAAAATTCAATTGTAAGCAGGTAGTGAAATTCAATGAGGAAAGGTGTATGGTCAGTATAACCAGGTGTTGTGGTTGTAAATTTTACCTGTTCAACAAAACATGCTGTTTTCTTTAAAAATATATATTGTGATAAATCACTGAATCTAATTAAGTCATTTGCATCTGTAGGGTTTGGATAATTGATTAATTTATAAGTATTCTTCATATTAATATTTTTACTAATCCTATAATTTTGTCGTTCAGCCTGTGCCTTTGTATAATAATTTGATAAATCAATATCCTGAGAGGATTCTCCAAAGATAGAACCATCTTTTCCAACATGTCATTTATATTAGATTAAAAATGATATCATAAAAATTTTCATTATTGTTGAGTTGAAATAATACATATAAACATAATTGACCACAACATTTAGAAATAATTTCTTGAACTTGAAATGTTTGATAAACACCATTCTGTAAGAATTGTATTACTTCAACAGGTGGTGGCATACCATAACTATCAAAATAATATTTATCCTGACTATTATGAATACAAACCCAATGAGAACCATTCTGTGTGTCTAAATTCATAATAATATTCTTTGTATTCTTATTTATATGTATTAATTCATCTCTCATACAAATAACCGCATTATCAATTTTTTGTGTTTTACAATACTTAGCTAGTTCTATATTTGACGTTGTATTCTTTCCAAATTGTTTAAACCATTTATCCGTTTATTTATGAGAAAGATACAATCCATTACCCCGTTTAGTTAGTTTAACACCCGCTTGAGCGATAGAGGAAAGCATATCTCCAACCAACAATCTAGCTTTATCAGGTAGACTTTCAAGTTTTTGAGAAAAATCTACAATTACACCACTTCCACTAATTTGTTTCTCCAACTCCTTGTTATGTCTTTCCAATTCTTTTTGAGCTTTTAGTTGTGCCTTCTTTTCGTTAGCAGTTTTTACCGCTGCTGAAATACCACCAGTCAATGCTCCCGCCGCACTTAAACCAGCAAATAAAGGAATTAGAAACGGGAGAAATCCTCCTCTTGACTCGTCTATTGAATATTTCTTTAACATAGGTTTTGTCATTTTAATTTTAAGTGAACCAGTATCATTTAGTGTTTTTACTTGTGTGTGTGTGAGTAAAACATCAATTCTTACAGCTCCTTTTCTTTGAATTGTATTAACATTAATAATACAAGGCTTTTGATTTTGAATACAAGATGTTAATTTATTAAGATTGATTTGATTAACATATACCCCTACCATTTATTTATGAGAAAAAACCTATGTGATATTAATCATAACACCATTATCTGTATTAATCTGTAATTCTGTTTCTTCCAAAAGCAAACAATATGTATTAACCTCTTCACTCTCCCCTCTTTCAATGTATGGAGAAGTGTCCACTCTATTAGACTTTATAGTTTCTTTTTGAGAACTCAGGTCAATTGTGTAGATTGTATAAAGTTTTTGAAACGCAACCATATCCAAAATAGGGTTATTATTACCATTACTTTCACACACCTTTTGGTAAGACTTGTCGGCTTCCGCATAATCATTTTTTTCCCAATCAATTTCCAATCTATCTCGCGGATAAAATGTTCCATCAAGAGAAACCCGAAGTTGTTTCACCTTAGCATTATCACACAGTGCATTATTCTTATTAGTACCGTCCTCTCCATCTGGTTTTTTAAAAATGAGCCAGAGGTATCGTGGCTTTCCTTGAAGAACACCTAAATTCCAAGTGTAGGTAGTGTGTTCCAGTTTATCGTGTTGACATCTTCTTTTAAGGTATGATACATTTAGCGGGGTCTTTGAGTTAAGTCTTTTATTTAACATCTCTTCCGTTTTAAGATTAGGAGTATATTCACTGATATACCAACACAAATCATTAATAACAAATTTATTATTGTCGCCAAAAGCAATTTCAGCCCCAAAAACCAACCTATTTACATTATCATTCCTTTGTAGTTGAAATCTAATTTTAAGACCATACAAAACTTTATCATAATCACAAAATCCAAATATACCTTTCAGAGGTACCGCTACGGTAAAACTATTCTCTACTTTTGTTTCATCATTTTACATTGACTTCCTTTGACTATAACCAGGGTCAGCATTTGTTCCCGTTGACATATCAGGAATAAAACCTTCAACAGCTCCCTTACCCATTCTATCACAAAACGAATATAGTGTAAATTTCATCATTTCAGATGTAGCAGAGACATAATCAACCGCTTCAACCTCTTGTGTTCCAATATGCAGGCGAATACTATCAACATTTTCCAGAAGAAATCATTTACGAGTGTAGCATTAGTGTTATTCGCGGCCTTAGTGAATTTAAATTTACACAGCAAGAAACTATCAGCGAGATTCAAGTAAGTTTGTTGCTTAATTATTTCAAAACTTTTTGTTCCATTTGAATTCCAGTCTGTTCCTGTTATAGCATTTACCTTAAAATAGTCTTCCTTTTCGTGGAGTTTGAAATGATAATTGTATCATCCAAATCATAGATACTATCAATCGCTTCCATGCTTTTATTTATATAGCATTAAAATCGTTGAAACCCTGACCCAGGTATTTTCATAATTTTTTGTCGTTCTTGTGAAGATAGTTGAGTTTTACCTTTTTTAATTTCTTTGATTGCTTGTAATTTATGAGACTCCTTTTGAGCATCTTTTATACTCTTTATAGCTCCCGCAACTGAGCCCACGGCAGAAGCAGTTGAACCAATTAGGTCTTTATGTTTAAGGATGGTTGAACCAATACCCATTAGAGTATCAATTATCCCATCTCCTTTATTTCTAAATTGATGTCCCACACCCCGTTGTCTCTTTGGTTTATAGTATCCTTTACCAAGAAACATACTGTTACGGTCCGCGGATTAGGATGTTATTTTTACCGAGCGGAGGTATAACCGCGGCCGAACTGTTCTTCCCCGATTCACCCGATTTACCCAAACGTTGGCCGTATCGCGCCACAGCTACTCAATCTGGAAAACTCTAAAGCGACCGAATGCAAAGAGGAAGAAGACGTACAGAAGGGTAACTGGGTTTATTATTATCTACACACATAAGCAAAAAGAGCAGTCACGATTATTTACAGGGGACATGAGACGCAGGTGACACAGTGAAAATTACTAGCTTATACAGACTTAGTTACTACCCAGGACAGAACAAACAAAGACGACTCACATGGGGAATTGCAGAGTGGATTGGCTGGAAGGAGGTGTGTGGCTGGAGGGGGAGGACGGCACGGAGCTGGCTGGAGCTTGATCCCGCACGGGACGTCAGGCTGGACCTCGACAGCCGCTGATGCCACCGATCCTGTCGTGTGCGCGGGATCACGGGTCGGATCACGGGTCGGATCACGGGTCGGATCACGGTCGGAGCCGACGCGCTGGTGGGGGGTCTGGCGTGACGGGTTCTCTCCTCTCTCTTTCTTTTGTCCAACCACTCTTTCTCCAACGCAACCACTCAACGCAACCACTGACCACCCCTGACGACCAACTCAGCTCTTGTCATGGACCTCTCTTTTCAGACTCATCTCCTTGTCTCTGTAAAAGCGCATCTCTTCTGACGACCCAGCTCTTTCCTTGGACTCATCTCTTTTTGGGGGCGTCTCTTCTGGGGGCGTCCCGCCGCGGGTTATATAGGCCCCTCCCCTCAACCTTTTCGAACCTCCCCCAAACGTTCTCTCTCCGCCCTCTCAAGCCAAACCCCTTGTTCATGGTTGGTCGAGTGGGGCTGGCTCACTCCTCCCCTCTCTGACGAGGTGGGGACCCGCCTTTCTTCCCCAACCCTGCCTCGTGGCCAATGGTGGTTGAAGAAAACCACCCAAAATGCAGTTGGCCATTGAAATGAAATGAAAGGGGATCTACTCTTATTTCACTTGGTGCAATGGAGTATTTAAATTAATGGGAGACACAGCCTTACCCTAAGACACATAATAAGGAAATAAACTACTGAACAGGGGTATTATCGGGTCCTGTAATGTGGTGTTTCATGGAATAACTACCGAGACGCCCTTTGACCTTTACACTACGGAGGTATTTACAAGGATCATGACATTTACAAAGGGTGATCTTTACAACAATTTACACTACAACGACAAAAAAAAAAAACCATTCTCATATCCACAACAATACCTTCACCCTTATAGTATGGTGAAAGGAACATCCCATCCCCTGTAATTATTTTGTATTTTCCCAACTCGTGTTTTCTCACAATAACCATTGTTTATTTATCAAAAAAAACTTCACGAAGGTGAATTCTGATGGATATAATTTCTTCATTAAAGGAGATCATACGATTATCTTGATCGGTTATCCTAAAATTTACTCTGTATATGGTTTTTCCTGACACAGGTAAATAGGCGATTTTTTGGTTCCATATTGAATTTATAACGAATTGGGGTTGAGTATGCACTGAATGAAAATATTGTATTTGTTCTTATTCCATCGTTATAAGCACCATCAATCAAATCACAATGAATTAATACTGAATTTATACCGGAGGATATTTGAATGACATTATCACTGTAAGACGTCCCGTTAGTTTCAATCTTTTTTGAAGAGAAACCCAATAGCTCTCTGAACGAATTTTCAATCGTGAAATTAACTTTATAATTATTTTTAAGTTTAATCGTTGATTTTGAAGTGTGTTTTTGAATATCTATTACCATATTTTTTGGTTCATCACCTTTTTCTTTCATAAGGCGAGAGACTTCTGAAGATATTTGAGAAATCTCATAAGCTCCGGGTGAAACGGTTATAGTTTTATATCCACTTCCTGGATTATAACAAAACTAGTTGTTTTTCTCTGTGATATTAAAAAGGGTATTGTAAGTCTCCATTGACAACAAAGAAACCTCATATTCTTTTGTGGGGTCAAGTTGTAGTGGGTAAGGGAATGAAGCTGTGTAATCACTCATTGTGAAATTAAAACTAAGAATTGTGCTTCTCATCTTATTTAATATCTAATAAAATATCTTTGTATTGACATTTATTAATTATTTTCATATTCATCAACTGATCTAAAATGGCTGAGGATTCATTAAAACAATTGTTGTTTCCAGCCTTCTTACTACCTAACAACAATAATAGCCTATTAACTAATTGTGATGGGTCATTTGGAAGAAAACTAACACCCGAACCAAGCTTACTTAAAGCATCAATAATATGTTTCTCCTTCTCAATCTTCTTCCTTTTACCAGCAACAGAAACTCCATAATCAAGTGCATTTAGCAACTCAATATACTCTATCTTCCTCTCTTTCCATATCAAGTGGTTCATCAAAATATTTTGAAGCGCTGAATCCGGAGTTTGTTCAAAGAAACATTAATCTTGGAGTTAATTCAACATTTGGTTGAGCAGAACTTAAGAACACCAATTTATCATTAAATATCAATAACTTTTCTTTCACAAGATAGAACTGTGCTGGTTCTTCTGTTGGAATGAGACCAGCTCTGGTTTTTGAATCCGCTGAATATTCATTGTTTTGTAGAGCTTCCACAACATAATTAGGGGGTTGATTTACCTCCTCCAGTTTCCGAAATAATCCTTCATCATCATATTCTAATTCTCCAAGTTCTTGCTCTGTCATTTGACTAAAATCTTTGAGCATTTGAAGTTTTTTCGGAGTAAATTCTACCGTGGGAACTGTAGGTGAAATCGTTTGTTGAGTTTTTAAAAGTGGTTTAAAATTTTTCTCTTGTTTTCTTTCAAATGCTTCTTCACCAGTTAGTTTCTGTCTCCGTTTCTTCTTTATCTCTTCCTGTTGCTTTACAACTTTTGAAATCAACTCTTGATGTTCTTTAAACTTTCTCGCTCTTCCTTTGACATTCATTTTCTGTATTTATTTATTGAAAAATATCAGTTAGTATCTCATCTTGTTTCACAACAATATATTTATATTTTCCAATCGTCTGTTTCATATAATTTTCAAATTCTTTTTTACTACATAACGTAGAGCAATTATCTCTCCAAAAATTATTTACATCTATTGAATTTAATTTAAATAAAATAAAAGTATTAGCATTGTTTCTTATTGAGCGCCGAGGGAGTTGAAAATATGACTGACTAAGATAAATACAATTACAAGAAGAATGTCTCCCTCTTGTATAGAAGCTATCCATTACTGTTTGGTTTCTCTCATTAACACAATCATCAAAGATGACGTGGTTCTTTTTTGATTTATCTAAATCTTGAGGTGAAGGTATATCATCCGTATTATCACTGAGAATACAAGTTATGGGTTTTGGTTTCGATTTTGATTTCTGTGTATCACAAAGTAATTGTATTATATCTTCAATATTATAATCATTTAGTTTGTTTTGAAGTTTAAATAAACCGATAATGTCTTCCTTTTTAAGACCCGCATTAAAACCCTGTGAGAGTAGTTGATACTCGGGTTGAAAACTTGACTTTGTAAAAATTATTAAATTATCATAATCTAAAAAATTAGGACCAAGGAGCATCTTTAAAAGTAAACAGGTTTTTCCACATCCGCTTGAACCAACTATTAGACATCTCAATGAATTTGGAATGTTTTTATGGTTATTAAATTTTATCTTATTTTCCCAAACGGGTAAAAAATCATTCATTTATATATTTGGAAAACAAGTCATCTAACTTTTTTTGAGCTATTTTAGAAACTCTATATTTTTTCCTGAGTTCGGGTTTAATTTCAAAATAATTCATTATTTTATTTATATCGTATCTTGTTTTAACATTTCCATTAAAATTATTTTGGATAATAAATATCATTAAACCCTTATACATTTCCTCAATACAAATAGTCTCGTCCCTTGAAAGAAATGGTGTATTATCATCACAATACTTAACATTCATCTCTCTTATTCATCTTGTAAAATAATTCATTTTTGGTTCTAATTTAAAAGATTTATATATATTTATATATATTTTATTATCGTTAATTAAAATTAAATCACAGAAAATACATTGTTTATATGAACCCTCATTATTAAGCCCTATTCTATCACAAGCCAGACAATTCTCTAATTTATCATATGGAGAGTCTGGAAATTCTAAATATCCTTCAGAACGTATCATATTTATATGGTAAATTTTTACTTAAACTAAACGCAAGTTTATTCATTAATAAATACAATGTTTCAAAGCACAAAAGACAAATTTCAATCAATCTCTACTTCGGTGGAAGATATAGAAAAATATGTCAAAGATGTTAAATTGAACAAAGATAAATATGGAAATTTTTGGGTAAAACCAGTTATGGAAAATAACATGAGCCCCTCTATTTCATTTAAAGGAAGAGCTCTAACTATACCTGGAAAGACATCCATTAAAGTAAATCTAACAAAAGTTTCTCCTCTGCTCCTGGCAATTTTTTCAAAGCTTGAAAAAGTGATCGATCGTGATACTTTGAAAAAGAATGATAAGACCATCAACAATACTCGTGGAGAAATTTGTATTTACTTTTATAATCCAAAGGGTGTAGATCTAAGTAAAATGAATGATGTTAATATTTCTGGTGAAATGTCATTTCGTTCTATGATAGTTAGAGATTATTTAAAGATAACTTTTGATATAAAAAATGTAGAGATTGAATCTGTTAATGAAAGAAAGTATATAGATATTGATGGGAATATTTTTCCTGCTAATTAAATATGAGTCTTTACAGCAGTGAAGATTTTACTATTTTATTGAACTCGGACGATAGTGATGATAGTATTTCATTGAACTCAGATGATAGTTATGATGCTAATAGTTTGTGCTCAAATGATAGTTATGAGAGTAGCTTTATTGATGACTCTGAGTATGATTCTGAGTATTCATGTGATAGTTATGACTCAGATGATTCTGAGTGAAAAAGTGTTTTAGTTTAAGTATAGTTTCATATATAAAAAGCCTGTAAAAAGGCACTTTCTTCTATAAGTGTTTTACTTTAAGCACAGTTTCATCTTTAAAAAAGCCTCTATAAAGGTGTTTTACTTTAAGTATAATTTTGCGATATAAATATGGTCAAAGCAACGTATTGCGACGTTTGTGAACAAGAATATAAACAATACAAAAGACACCTTAAAACTAACAAACACACATTTAATCTACTTTACCTACTAGCTCCTATTCAGAAGGAAACAAAACACTGTTCTGTCTGTCATAAAAATATCCTCAAGAAAGGCTTCGAAATACATCTTAAAACAAATCTACGTTTATCAAATTTTATCACAACTAAAAACTCTGATGGCACATTCAAAGGACATATTAAAATAAGAGTCTTTAACTTCAAACCTCCTGAACCAGAGTCTATAGTTGATGCGGTAGAAATAGTTAAACCTGCTGCTTTGTGCTCAAATGATAGTTATGAGAGTAGCTTTATTGATGACTCTGAGTATGATTCTGAGTATTCATGTGATAGTTATGACTCAGATGATTCTGAGTGAAAAAGTGTTTTAGTTTAAGTATAGTTTCATATATAAAAAGCCTGTAAAAAGGCACTTTCTTCTATAAGTGTCAAACATTCAAACATTCAAACGTTGATTGAAAAAACACTAAAAGAAATGAAACCACTTAAATTTTATATGGGAGTAAAATTAGAAATGACAAAGGACGAAGGAGTTATAGATACACCATACATGAGAACTGAGCCACACTTTATATCTTCATATCAAGATTTTAAAACATCAGGAGTCTATGATGAACTTATTAAACAAGAGCAAGATGTGGATAATTCAATCGTAGGAAGTGGATTCAATATAGGAAAAATTATTTACATAGACATTCATATTCTTAAATCAGATCCTCTAAAAGCTTCTTCTTACATTGATTTACCCAGTGTTATCAAAAATAGAAAAGCAGTTATCAATATCAAAAATAAAGACAATAAATGTTTTCTCTGGTCTATTCTAGCACACTTACATCCTCCACATTTTCATGATGAAAGAGTATCTCATTATAAAAAATATGAGAACACATTAAATACGAAAGATCTAAAGTTTCCTATGGCTTTAAATGATATTCCTAAATTTGAAAAGATGAATAATTTATCAGTTAATGTTTATGGTCTAACAGAAACAAACAACATTCAGGTTTTAAAGCTTTCTGACAATTGTAAACAAACTCATATTAATCTTCTATATTTTAATTCAGAGGAAAATTCACATTATACATCCATCAAAGATATTGCTAAATTAATAAAACCACAAGTATGTAAAAGAACAAATAAAATATATATTTGTTTGCGTTGTCTTAACTTCTTCCATACACAAGAAAGATTAGATAAACATTCAAATTATTGTGGTGAACATAAATCAATGGTAATCAATATGCCTGAAGAAGGCTCAAAGATCACATTCAAAGATGAAAAGAAAAAGATCAAACATCCATTTGTTATATATGCTGATTTTGAAAGTATTCTAGAAAAAATAGATACTGCTTCTCCAGATCCAAAAGAATCATACACAAATAAATATCAAAAACATACTCCTTGCGGTTTTTGTTATTATATCAAATCATCCGTTGGTGATAAATATAACAAGTTAGAGGAGTATAGAGGCTCAAATACCCCAGAGGAGTTTGTTAAACGACTAGAAAAAGACTGTGTCCGATTAACCAAGATAATGAGAGAAACCAATAAACCAATGTCCTTGACGAGTGAACAGAAAATGTAATTTAGAAAAAACAATGTTTGTCATATTTGTGAGGAAAAAATTGGTGAAGGTCTAAAGGTTAGAGATCATTGTCATCTCACTGGTAAATATAGAGGTCCGGCTCATCAAAGTTGTAATATTAATTATAAACTCCCCTCTTTCATTCCTGTCTTTCTTCATAACAACGCTCATTATGATACGCATCTATTTATTAATGAATTTTCAAAGACATCTGGACACATTTCAGCAATTCCTAACACGGATCAGAAATACATTTCATTCATAAAAACAATTCACACATCTCCTATTACTCATATCAGATTTCTTGATACATTTAAATTCATGGCAAGTCCATTGGCTAACTTGGTTCAAAATCTAAAAGAGTTTCCATGTCTTTCAGAGTATTTTTCAGATAAAGATTTTCTAACACAAAAGGGAATTTACCCCTATGACTATATGGACTCATTTGAGAGATTCAATGAAACACAACTTCCTTCAAAATAAAATTTCTATAACAAATTAAACAACAGTCATTTATCTGATAAAGATTATGTACACGCACAAAATGTTTGGGAAAAATATAACATCAAGAATCTTGGCAAGTATCACGATTTGTATCTCAAAACTGATGTGCTTTTATTGGCCGATGTATTTGAAGCCTTTAGATCTGTTTGTCGCACTGGATATGGTTTGGATCCTGCTCACTACTACACAGCACCTGGATTGGCTTGGAGCGCGATGTTGAAAATGACAAAACAAGTTTGGATTTGATAACCGATGTCGATATGCTTTTGATGATTGAAAAGGCAAAAAGAGGTGGAATTTCACAAGTCTGCTCGAGTAGATACGCAAAAGCAAATAACAAATATCTTCCAAATTATGATTCAACGAAAAAGAGTTCTTACTTGATGTACTATGATGCGAACAACCTGTATGGCTGGGCAATGTCTCAGGCTCTTCCTTATGGAAAACTTAGATGGGTAAAGGAAAAAGACTACAAAAAGGTTTTACAAGATGTATGTATCTCTACACAAAAATAATTGGATGATTCAAAGGTTGGTTATTATTTTGAGGTCGATTTAAAATATCCTGAAGAACTTCATATCAAACATAAAGATCTCTTCCATTTTCTTGTGAGAAAGAAAGTCCAAAGAAAGAATGGTTGAGTGATTACCAACGATCGTTTGATATAGGTGAATCAACAGAAAAATTACTTACTACATTATATAACAAGAAAAATTATGTTCTACACCAAATAATTTTGCGACAATATTTATCAAAAGGTCTAAGAGTAGAGAAGATCCACAGGGTTCTAAAGTTCAATCAAAGTCATTGGCTAAAGGAGTACATTGATTTGAATACACAAAGAAGAACAGAGTCAAAAACAGATTTTGAGAAAGACTTTTATAAATTGATGAATAATGCGGTCTTTGGTAAGACCATGGAGAACGTGAGGAAAAGACAAAATATCAGACTAGCAACATCCTGGGAACAAGCATCAAAATTAATTAATAGACCGAGTTTTACTCGAGCTGAGGTCTTTACTGAGAACTTTTGTGCGATCCATTTGATTAAAGAGAGTATTGAAATGGACTAACCTATTTATATTGGAACATCAATTCTTGATTTATCAAAGTCATTAATGTATGATTACTTTTATAATAACTTGAGGAAGAAATATCAAAATGATGTTAATCTACTTTATATGGATACAGATAGTTTTATTTTGAAAATTAATACTGATGATGTTTATTCAGACATGAAAGAGGACATTAATATCTATGATACAAGTAATTACAGTCCAGAGAGTGAGTTGTTCTCTTCTAAAAAATAAAAAGGTGATTGGAAAGTTCAAGGATGAATTAGGAGGATATGTTATGAGTGAATTTGTGGGATTGAGGTCAAAGGCTTATGCTTTTAAATACATTGTGAATAACGTTGAAAAGACTGATAAGAACTTAAAAGGTGTAAAGAAAAATGTTATTAAAGAAACAATAAACTTTAAGGATTATTATAACTGTTTAACAACAAAGAAAGAAGAGTTTAGAAAGATTAATGGAATAAGAAGTTATAAACATCAATTATATACAGAAGAGATAAATAAGAAAGCATTAGGAGCTTTTGATGATAAGAGGTTTATTTTCGAAAATGGAATTGATAGTCTCCCTTATGGTTATATAAGTATATAAGTGATAAGTTAAAAAGGGGGTTAGGGATTTTAACGGGCTACCGCCGCCTTTTTTTACTATTATATAAATGATAGAACCAAGTATCAACCAGACTAAAGAGTGGAGGTGTAATCAACCTTGGTATATAAATGGAAAACATGAATGTGAAAAATATCAAATAAGACTTATTGAAAAGGCAACTTGTAAAAAAGTTCACAAAACAAATAAGAGAATTAATTTAAATACCGGTGAGTTGGGTAAAAAAGATGGAAATATTTTTGAGTGGACAGAAAACTTTGATGGTTGTCAGGAAAATATATACTTTAATTTAAAAATGGTGTGTGGCGCAGGAGGCGCTCAGACAAGAACATTAAGGGAGGTTTATCATTTTATCTTAGCTCAGTTAAACTATCTTGATAAAGAACCAAACTCAAACATATACTTTGTTAATGTATTAGATGGTGAAGAGAGTTGTAGGAGAATTAAATTATTTCCTATGCATAAACAAATATTTGTAGGATCATTGTTTGAGTGGTCTACTAAACAACAATGATCATTGATAGTAAGAGTAAAAGGCCCATAAGACCAAGGGGGGAAGGAATAGAGGTGTTAAGGGGAAATGAATAAAAGTGATGGTGAGAGGAAAATGTACATGTAAGTGAATGGAGATTTGGAGGTTCAATGAAGGATTGGTTCCAAGCTGTTAGTGTTCAGCCTGGTACATCAAGATGGGTTTACCATTCAGCCCTAGCTCAATTAAAATATCTTCATTATGTATTAGCCCAAGTCGATTAATTGGCTCATAAGGCCAATAAGCTCATGGTTCAAAAGGCCAAAAGGCTCATAGAGTCTTTTGGATTAATAGGGGTGTTTTCCAAAAGTGGGAAAAGACAGGGGGGTAAACGACATTAGATAGGGATTTCCCATGTTAAATGGGTTTGTCCCAGGAACAACATTTATCATCTACTCCTAGCTCCTCACTCTCAAACCCCTAGCTCCTCACTCTCCAACCCCTAACTCCTCTCCAACCCCTCGCTCCTCTCCAACCCTCCTCATCGTTGTTGCAGCAGAATCCTGTGCGGTTCTCCCGTCTCGTTCTTTTTCTTGCTGCATCATGTTCAAGTTTGCATTGATGTTCGTCGACGGACTCGTTCGCCCATGTCATTTGCTTTCTTGCTGCATCCTGTTCAAGTCTGCGTTCATCATCGACCGTCTCATTCATTTTGGAAATGGACGTTTTCACGCAACGCCTGAATTGTCACGATCCTCAAGAGGAAGTGTTTCATAATCATCAAATGACAAATGGCAAGTAAATTACTTTGTGAAAATTAAAGATTTCAAATAAATCTATTCAAAGTGTGTGTGCACATAACTAATAAAAAAACGAAAAATATCTCTCGGTAATTTCCTGAAACATATTTTACTTCCGGATAATAATGTTGAATGAAATAAGAACGAAGAAATACATGTCGTTTTGTGACGACTGTCATAAAAAGTAAAAGTAATATATCTTAACGGAAAAGAAAAAGCGAATTTTAAATATATATCGACATTTTCCCTGACTGTTATTTTAGGCAGTGTATTTTCGTGCATCAACGTAGCGCGATTTTCAAAAATATATCTGCATTTTCCCGTGTGTGCGTGAATGTTCTCAATTATTTCTGACACTGAGTCTAAAACCATCGATAAAAATTAAATCAGATGGTGAATTCGAGATAAAATCGTGAGGGTGACTCAATGAATGGGCTTTATTTTACAGACCTTTGAGAAATCATTTCTTTCTATAAACGGAAACTTTCATAGGATTATTTTCCCGTTTTTTTTCAACCGAGTCTAAAACTATGTTAGCGACTGTTAAAAATAAAATAATATATCGAATTAGAGTTTAAATAAACCTGTGTGAGAGAGAAAGACAGCACGGGCCTAACTAAACAGGCCTCAAAGCTATTCGAGGTAATAAAATGGTGGATATTTGTTTACATGAAGCCTCTCCAAGAATGGGTGGAGCTACTCTGCAAACGGAGTAAGCCACACCCTGGACAGACAGACAGACAGACTGACAGACAGAATCACCATAGCCTATTATAATACAGATACAAGTGAATAAAAATTTTTATGCGAAATTAAAAAGGCAATTACAAGTGGAAGGGGTGGTGGTGGATGACAAACTATAGTCTAAAAAAAGGTCCTAAACAAGATGGGGATGATGTTGGTTTCGAGAGTAGCTAATCGTATTGCCATCACATAACAATCCCTACATCACTGCCTCATTTACAATTCATCAGTTATAGTCCAGTCAATCTGTAATTTGACCTCAAACAAATTGCAAAAGAAATACTTTCTTGATAAACATGCTTCGTAATATTGCCTTAATGATATATCAAAAGTCTAGAAAAGTCTAGAGTGCGGAAACAGTTTTAAAAACGAAATAAATTTGATGGATTTTGCGTCCGACTTTTCGGCAGAGGTCAGATACAAAATAGTTTGAAATCTAAGGAAATTTGGTTTTCAAGCTATGCTAATACAAGTCTGTATCAAGGGCTGTCAGGGGACACTTTTTGGTTGACAAAGCCCTTAATGCTATGCTGATTTCAAAGGCATTCAGAGTACCCTTGTTTGAAGAGCATCAACATGACGACATGTCCAATGACATCAGAGATTCAAATGAACATGATGTTTCTGATGTTACGCCAAGGGAACCAGATATTGCAAATATTCCTCAAGTCATCGTCTCTGAAGATGAAGCAGCTCAATGTCCTACCAGGATAACCAGCAACAATGTCTTGTCAGAATGTATTGAACTCTATGAATATCTGCTGAAAGGAGACGTTACTGCGGAATCAGTCTGTATGGAGAATGTTGTTGACAAAATGAATGAAAAGCTTGTGTGTGAAAAAGTAGAACTCATTCATCATCGCACGCCATCTCTTTGGCTTCAGTACATGGATATGATAGACATACTCCACAAGTTTATAAAAGCAGAACGTACAGGGAACTGGCATGTTCATCTTCAGTCTGTACAAGACATGTTGCCGTATTTTGCTGCTGCTGGACACAATTTCTATGTGAAATCAGCTTACATGTACTTGCAAAATATGTAAAATCTAGAAGCAGATCACCCTGAAGTGTACACCTGCTTTGAATCTGGACACCATGTACTCAGGAGAAGTGATCGTTTTTGGGCTGGCTTATCTACAGATCTTGTAATAGAGCAGGTTTTAATGAGAAGCATTAAAACAACAGGTGGATTGACTAGAGGACACGGAATGTCAGAATCTCAGAGAGCACAGTGGTTACTCTCCAGACCAGCTTGTGCAGACATCAACATTGCCATGCAGCAGTTTACAGACACTGAATTCTACACAAGTGAACAGCACAAAGAAGACACGCCAGCAAGAAAATCTAGAGATTACAATGACACCAAGACAATTTTGTCTTTCCTTGAGGATAGAAATCCATTTGCAGAGGATCCAACCCTTCGGAACATAGCAACTGGTGTGGCAGCAGATGCAAGTGTAAATGTTGACAGAGCAAAAGAAGTTGGCCTTCGTGTCCTCAAATCAATGGTTTCTCAGAATGTACAGAGCTACACCTTTAAGAAGGCAAACCAAGCTGTAACCCTTGGAGCCAAGACAGCAGTGAAGATAGATGGAGAATCAGTACAGGTTGACCCTCAGCTCCTGTTTCAACGTTTAATTACAGCAGCTAACGGCCTCTTTGATGACATCTCGGAAGTCTTCACTTATGAACTCTGTAGCTTTCCTTCTTCATTGTTTGACTCATCTGGTCTCCTCAGAGAGGCACAGAAGCCAGCACTTGCAGATGCAATATGGACTTTAGCCGGATATGACATGCCAGCACCAAACGTAGAAGATCTGCATCATGTTTTTGACAGTGGTTCTCTGCTGCAACGCATACCATGGCCCCAAGGATCTAGTTTTGCATCCCTCTGCAAATTGTATGTAGAGTATGTCTTAAAGTACTCAAACCCCACAGTTGTTTTCGATGGGTATTGCAATGGCCCATCCACAAAAGACCATGCTCACATGCAACGCAATGGTGGAACATACGGACCTGAAGTCAGATTCACAGAGCATATGCATCTCAAATCCAAGAAGCAGCAGTTTTTGACCAACTCTGCAAACAAACAACGTTTCATCAATCTGCTCAGCAAGAAGATGGAAGAAAAGGGAATCAAGACGTTACATGCTACTGGGGATGCTGACCTGCTGATTGTCCAGACTACAGTGTCATCAGCATCTGCAAACGTGACAGTATTAGTTGGAGAAGACACTGATCTTCTTGTGCTTCTATGCTACCATGCAGACATCTGCTCAAGAGATATCTACTTCAAGTCGGAGGCCAAACAAACAGCTGTTAAGAAAAAGCGTGTGTGGAACATCAGATGCATCAAGCAAAGACTTGGCCCTGAAATATGTTGTTTGCTCCCATTTGTTCATAGCATAACAGGATGTGATACAACATCTCGTTTATATGGAATTGGAAAGGGAGCTGCATTGAGAAAACTTAAAAGTGACCCTCATTTCAAGCACCAAGCTGAAGTATTTTCCAGAAAGGCATCAAAGGAGGAAGTCGTTGTGGCTGGGGAGAAAGCACTTACCTGTCTGTATAATGGTAATCCTGGGGAAGGCTTGGATCTATTGAGGTGCAGGAAATTTTGCAGCAAAGTCATGACTAATACCCCATTTGTCCATGTTCATGTCTTACCGCCAACGTCAGCAGCAGCCAGACACCACAGTCAGCGTGTTTACTTGCAAGTTCAGCAGTGGATAGGGCAAGATGGGGATTTGATTCCAGAGGACTGGGGATGGATTACAGCCGGTGACAGACTTCAGCCTATCCGTACCCACGCCTCCAGCACCAGAGAAACTACTGAAGATCACAAGATGTAACTGTAAAACAGATTGTGACAGTCGACGCTGCAACTGCAAGAAACATGGTTTGCAGTGTTCAGTTGGATGTGGAGACTGTCGTGGCATCAGTTGTTCAAATGCACCTTCTGTTGACCTTCAAGCCGACCTTCACCGGGAAACATAGACATTCCTAAGGCAAAGGAAAGTGAAAGAGGTAGTCCACATTATGAAGAAGTTTATTTGAAATGAGATTAGGCTGTTTAATAGATGAAATGATAATCTGATAACACAGTGATGTATAATCAAATTCGATAACAATCGGACTGTTTCATATCAAGGCGGTTAAAAACCACATACAGGGTGGGTCAAGGAAAACCTAATTTTGAAAATGTTCCCCAAGCTGAATGTTTCTAGACTTTTTATATGTCATGTAGGAAACAGTTCTTATATTGAAACAACTAAAATACATTCTTTTGCAATTTGTTTGAGGTTCGCATATTTTCGGTCATTGATTGACTGGACTATTATTGCTTCAAGCTTCTACAAACACTCCACTGGTTACACCAGTACTTGATTACTCTTGTAGTGTAGCCACATACTGAGATTCTACAAATTAGCAGTATGAGTACAATGTTATAATATCAGTACATGATCATCAACTTCTTACAAACTGCATGAACATCTCTAGAAACAACATTCTATAATTATCTTCATTTGTGATTGGCTACTGTAGGTGGAAAAAAGAAAAGTAGGAAACACAACTGAAGCTGCAAGAAGTCCCTGAAATTATATTGGACCTTCTTATACTTATGCAGAAATGAAATATAGGAGCTTCTAATACTTTTAGCTAGGCCTAGCCCGAGACAATAATCTGGAGACAGTGATGTCGGGATTGTTTTATTTTGGTATTAATAAATTCTGGACCTTGGCAATTCCAAATCGGTAATCGACAGTATCCAAAATATTCATAACAAGGGCAAGGTTAAATGTTTATCAACTTTAGATTTTTTCACACTGTACACAAACATTCCACATGTCAGGCTCGCAACCGCATTGGACAGAGCGGTAGATAAAGCATTTGCAGGAGGTAATAAAGTATACATTAATGTATATCAAAAAAGAGCAAATTGGTCTGTAAAAGATAATCAATATTCATGCAGTTTTTCAAAAAGTAAACTCAAAGAAAGTATTCGATTTCTTCTAAGCAACAGTTTCTTTACATTTGGCAACAAGATACTCCAACAGACAGTGAGGATACCCATGGGTTCAGATCCCAAGATACTCCAACAGACAGTGGGGATACCCATGGGTTCAGATCCCAAGATACTCCAGCAGACAGTGAGGATACCCATGGGTTCAGATCCCAAGATACTCCAACAGACAGTGGGGATACCCATGGGTTCAGATCCCAAGATACTCCAGCAGACAGTGAGGATACCCATGGGTTCAGATCCCAAGATACTCCAACAGACAGTGGGGATACCCATGGGTTCAGATCCCAAGATACTCCAGCAGACAGTGAGGATACCCATGGGTTCAGATCCCAAGATACTCCAGCAGACAGTGAGGATACCCATGGGTTCAGATCCCAAGATACTCCAGCAGACAGTGAGGATACCCATGGGTTCAGATCCCAAGATACTCCAACAGACAGTGGGGATACCCATGGGTTCAGATCCCAAGATACTCCAGCAGACAGTGAGGATACCCATGGGTTCAGATCCCAAGATACTCCAGCAGACAGTGAGGATACCCATGGGTTCAGATCCCAAGATACTCCAGCAGACAGTGAGGATACCCATGGGTTCAGATCCCAAGATACTCCAGCAGACAGTGGGCATACCCATGGGTTCAGATCCCAAGATACTCCAGCAGACAGTGAGGATACCCATGGGTTCAGATCCCAAGATACTCCAACAGACAGTGGGGATACCCATGGGTTCAGATCCCAAGATACTCCAGCAGACAGTGAGGATACCCATGGGTTCAGATCCCAAGATGCTCCAGCAGACAGTGGGGATACCCGTGGGTTCAGATCCCAAGATACTCCAGCAGACAGTGAGGATACCCATGGGTTCAGTACCCAAGATGCTCCAGCAGACAGTGGGGATACCCGTGGGTTCAGATCCCAAGATACTCCAGCAGACAGTGAGGATACCCATGGGTTCAGATCCCAAGATGCTCCAGCAGACAGTGGGGATACCCATGGGTTCAGATCCCAAGATACTCCAACAGACAGTGGGGATACCCATGGGTTCAGATCCCAAGATACTCCAGCAGACAGTGAGGATACCCATGGGTTCAGATCCCAAGATGCTCCAGCAGACAATGGGGATACCCGTGGGTTCAGATCCCATGATACTCCAGCAGACAGTGAGGATACCCATGGGTTCAGATCCCAAGATGCTCCAGCAGACAGTGGGGATACCCATGGGTTCAGATCCCAAGATACTCCAACAGACAGTGGGGATACCCATGGGTTCAGATTCCAAGATACTCCAGCAGACAGTGGGGATACCCATGGGTTCAGATCCCAAGATACTGCAGCAGACAGTGGGGATACCCATGGGTTCAGATCCCAAGATACCCCAGCAGACAGTGAGGATACCCATGGGTTCAGATCCCAAGATACTCCAGCAGACAGTGGGGATACCCATGGGTTCAGATCCCAAGATACCCCAGCAGACAGTGAGGATACCCATGGGTTCAGATCCCAAGATACCCCAGCAGACAGTGAGGATACCCATGGGTTCAGATTCCAAGATACTCCAGCAGACAGTGAGGATACCCGTGGGTTCAGATCCCAAGATACTCCAGCAGACAGTGGGGATACCCGTGGGTTCAGATCCAGCCTCTTTATTTGCAAATTTGTTTCTGCACATGTATGGGTCTGATTGGGTCCAGAACATGTGCAGGAATAAATTAACTGCATGAACATGTGGAAACATCTTCAGGTTCATTGATGATTTGTTGACAATTAACGATGGATTTGTATTTGATCAGCTTCATGATGATCTATATCCAGAAGAACTTGAATTAAAAAAGGAAAACCAAACTTCCACTTCAGTTTCCTTTCTAGAATTACAAAGTGATATCCATAATAATAAATTTCACACCAAATTATTGGATAAACGAGATGCCTTTCCATTCCATATTGTCCGAATGCCTTTCTTAGACGGCAACATTCCTAAAAAGCTATTTTATGGTACGGTTGCAGGTGAAATAATTAGGACTGTGACAGCAACCACACACAGCTCTGAACTTGTCAATAGATTAAAACAACTAGTCAGATGTGTGTTAGTACAGGGAACTACATTTGGTAGATTAAAACGAGTTTTCTTTAATATCACAAAACGACACCAAATCGAATTAGTAAAATACGATACGAATATTAAAAATATTATTCATGAGATATTTATGTAAATATAGAACAATATAATAATTAAATATACTACAAATCAATGTTAATAGGAATCAGTGGTTGCTAGGATATGGCAGGATGCAAAAAACCGTTGCAGGTGACAGTTTGAACATTCCAAATACAGTTTGATCCAGAGGTAGGTGGTGTGGTCGTGCTGGTTGGTGGACATTGGTTTATTTAAGGTAAGATGTGTATGATTTAATGAAATTATCATATTATGGAGTGTGAAAGGAAAGTTATAAATATATGATAATACATTAAATCCTCCAGCGAGTAAAGTTGGAATAAGTGATGTTGCATTGATGGGTTGACTGACTGCCTGGACGCAACTGAGGTTGTGGATCTACTGATGTACTATCTATTGATGTGGATCCATGATCGAGGTTGTGGATCCATGATCGAGGTTGTCGATCTGCCGTTTGGAGAGGTCCTGGGCTGAAAGGATCGAAAACTCAAGGAAGAATAACGGTGCCCAGCTGATGATCCGTGCAGTCGGGAAACTAGTCAATTACTTGCAGGTTAAGGTTCTTACTTTTGGTAAGGGAACTATGTTTTGAGATTTACAATTTAAATAAAGTTGTATATGGGATGTTGTGAAATTAACATCATTTACAGCAATCCTTTAAATTATTTATACTAGCGTGACACGGCGCGCTCCGCGCACCTCACCACACGTCATTTCAGAGGGGTAGGCATCTTTGACCATTTCGGTGTCTTTTGGGCTTCATGGTGTTTTGGGTCTTCAGGGCCATTTGGGTCTTCATGGTCTTTTGGATCCTCTGGGCCTTTAAGGGTATTTTGGGTCTTTGAGGTGTTTTGGGTCTTGAGTGTCTTTTGGGTCTTTGATGTCTTCAGAGGATTTTGGGTCTGAAGGGTCTTTGGTGTCTTTTGGGTCTTCGGGGTCTTCAGGGGCTTTTGCATCTTAAGGTTCTTTTGGTTCTTCTTGGTCTTTAAAGGTCTTTGGGTCTTTTTGGGTCTTCAGGGTCTTTTGGGTCTTCTGGGTCTTTTTGGTCTTTGGGGTATTTTGGGTCTTCGGGGTGTTTTGAGTCTTCAGGGTGTTTTGGGTCTTCGGGGTGTTTTGGGTCTTCAGGGTGTTTTGGGTCTTCGGGATGTTTTGGGTCTTTGGGGTGTTTTGGGTCTTCGGTGTGTTTTGGGTCTTCGGGTGTTTTGGGTCTTCGGGGTGTTTTGGGTCTTCGGGGTGTTTTGGGTCTTCGGTGTGTTTTGGGTCTTCGGTGTGTTTTGGGTCTTTGGTGTGTTTTGGGTCTTCGGTGTGTTTTGGGTCTTCGGTGTGTTTTGGGTCTTCGGTGTGTTTAGGGTCTTCGGTGTGTTTTGGGTCTTCGGGGTGTTTTGGGTCTTCGGGGTGTTTTGGGTCTTTGGGGTGTTTTGGGTCTTCGGGTATTCAGGGTCTTTGGGTATTCAGGGTCTTTTGGGTATTCAGGGTCTTTTTGAGCCTCAGCGCCTTGAAGGGTATTTTGGGTCTTTGGGGGTCTTCAGGGTATTTTGTGTCTTCAGGGGTCTTGGTGGTCTGAAGGGTCTTGGGGGATTTTAAAGGGTCATCAAAGGTCTGAGGGGTCTCAGCAGTCTTGACGCAATTAAGAGGGTTAATTAAGAGGGTGGTAATTTTATTTGTAGAAGAAGAAGAAGACGTTTTCGTCGCATATAAACATACATACATACGGTACATAGCGAACCATATACGTTTGCGCTATTATAATAAGATTTACGTTGAGGAACAACCAATGCTGTGCTATTAATTAAATGCATTTTAAAATAAGAATTGAACAAGAGAAATAAGAATTGAAAATTATAAGAGGTAGAATTGAGGAACAAAAAAAGGAAAAAGAAAAGATGTGTGTGTGTGTAACAATGACAAGCTTGTAACCGCATTGGTACATATGAACATATATCCGCATATGGATAGAGCAGTAAATAAAGCACATTAATGTATATCAAAAAAGAGCACATTGGTCTGTCAAGGATAATCAATATTCATGCAGTTTTTCAAAAAGTAAACTCAAAGAAAGTATTCCATTTCTCTTAAACAGTTTCTTTACATTTGGCAACAAGATACTCCAACAGACAGTGGGGATACCCATGGGTTCAGATCCCAAGATACTCCAACAGACAGTGGGGATACCCATGGGTTCAGATCCCAAGATACTCCAGCAGACAGTGAGGATACCCATGGGTTCAGATCCCAAGATACTCCAGCAGACAGTGGGGATACCCGTGGGTTCAGATTCCAAGATACTCCAGCACACGGTGGGGATACCCATGGGTTCAGATCCCAAGATACTCCAGCACACGGTGGGGATACCCATGGGTTCAGATCCCAAGATACTCCAGCACACGGTGGGGATACCCATGGGTTCAGATCCCAAGATACTCCAGCACACGGTGGGGATACCCATGGTTTCCAATCCAGCCTCTTTATTTGCAAATTTGTTTCCGCACATGTACGGGTCTGATTGGGTCCAGAACATGTGCAGGAATAAATTAACAACTGCACGAAGATGCGGAAACATCTTCAGGTTCATTGATGATTTGTTGACAATTAACGATGGATTTGTATTTGATCAGCTTCATGATGATCTATATCCAGAAGAACTTGAATTAAAAAAGGAAAACCAAACTTCCACTTCAGTTTCCTTTTTAGAATTACAAATTGACATCCATAATAATAAATTTCACACCAAATTATTGGATAAACGAGATGCCTTTCCATTCCATATTGTCCGAATGCCTTTCTTAGACGGCAACATTCCTAAAAAGCTATTTTATGGTACGGTTGCAGGTGAAATAATTAGGACTGTGAGAGCAACCACACACAGCTCTGAACTTGTCAATAGATTAAAACAACTAGTCAGATGTGTGTTAGTACAGGGAACTACATTTGGTAGATTAAAACGAGTTTTCTTTAATATCACAAAACGACACCAAATCGAATTAGTAAAATACGATACGAATATTAAAAATATTATTCACGAGATATTTATGTAAATATAGAACAATATAATAATTAAATGTACTACAAATCAATGTTAATAGGAATCAGTGGTTGCTAGGATATGGCAGGATGCAAAAAACCGTTGCAGGTGACAGTTTGAACATTCCAAATACAGTTTGATCCAGAGGTAGGTGGTGTGGTCGTGCTGGTTGGTGGACATTGGTTTATTTAAGGTAATATGTGCATGATTTAATGTAATTATCATATTATGGAGCATGTAAGGAAAGTTATAAATACTAGTGAGGTACCCGTGCTACGCCTCTCCTCAGACCCAGAGTTGTTCGGGTTCCCAGACGGAACCCTCTCCGTGGTGAAAGACACATGAAAGCCCACTTGGAGTTTGCAAAAAAGCACCGAAAGGACTCTCAGTCTGTGAGAAACAAGATTCTGTGGTCTGATGAAACCAAGATTGAACTGTTTGGCTTCCGTCTGGCCACTCTGCCATAAAGCCCAGATCGGTGGAGTGTTGCAGTGATGGTTGTCCTTCTGGAAGTTTCTCCCATCTCCACACAGGATCTCTGGAGCTCACCCAGAATGACCATCGGGTTCTTGGTCACCTCTCTTACCAAGGCCCTTCTCCCCCGATTGCTCAGTTTGGCCGGGCGCCCAGCTTTAGGAGGAGTCCTGGTTGTTCCAAACTTCTTCCATTTAAGAATTATGGAGGCCACTGCGGAGCCAGCACCTCTCTCTCCTCTCTCTCTGCCCCAAAGCCAGATTCTCGGAGGTGGGAGACAAAAGAAAACAAGTGAGTAAGGTGGTAAGGGCGCAAAAGTGCACGCAATATAAGGTAATGCACACTGGGGGCACATGGGAACCAGGTGAGACAGGTACGTTCCTACCGTACGCCCCCCCCCCCCCCACCAGGTAACCTACATGGCCCCTCCCTTACCCCTTACTGTATCCACAAAACACAACACTACCCATAAACATCTACTTTACAAATCAACAAACGTCCCTACTGTCTTCCCCGTTCCTCCCATATACCAAATTCGTCTTCTCTCCCTCCTAACCAATCAAATTTGCCATCTTCAACTCTCATCAAAATTTGCCATCTCCAACTCAACAGCAAAATTTGCCATCACCAATTCATCATCAGTCCCTCCTAAGGAGGGAGAGATGGAATCACCCCAATGTCTCATCCACGTCGTGATGCGTCTCACAAATCCAACAGCAATCCTTACTTCCTGCAACACAAAACAAAGAAAACACAGGTGTGGAGTCATCATCATCACCACAGGTAAGTGGCTGCGTATGGTGCGACAGGTTCATCAATCCTAACTATTTCCTAAATGACTTTAACAACTTTACATTACCCGGGGTCTTTCTCCTGCAAAACCATTGGCCCTCTTACACTATGGGTTCTAAAAACCAAAAACAGTAATGAAATGGCTAATTTGATGTATCCAAGGCAACTATTTTTGAGGTCAAATGGTCAAAGGTCAACTCAATGTCAAAACTTCTAAAATCATGAATTTTCACCTGAAAAATAATTAATTTTCATCTCATTGACCTGAGCTTTGATTAAGATCGTCAATGTTAATGAAATGGCCAATTTTATGCATCCAAGGCAACTATTTTTGGATGGAAGGTGGATTTTGCAAATATCATGCTCTGCACGAAGTCTTTCTTGTTTAGTTACTATTTATTTGCTACGAAACTGTTTCAACAATATAAATAAAATAGGTTAAATAGCCAAATAGATAAGAAATCTCTTTCAAAGCTATTATTTCATAACGTATGCTATTTTTGGCCAAATTTCGATGTTCCAAAACTAACTATTTAAAATGTTTTTTCATATGGAGAAAAATAAGGAAAATATATATTTTTGTGTGTATTTTTTCCTTATTCTTCTCCAATTTTATGACATTAGGTTACTCATGAACATATCATTAATTGTATTTTTGTTGAGCCGTGCATCTTTGTAGTTCATACGTTTATTACATAGATATGTGGTGGGATATTTTAATCTTCCCCATCCCACACCCTTTCCCAGGTATGCTTAATTACCTGCCCCTTTCCTTCCTTCTCTTTGATCTTACCTATCTCTTGTCTCCCCCTTTTCCCTTCTTCCTCAACTTCTTCTACAGCCCACTACCTTTTTTCTCTGTAGGTTTTTCTCATCCTCCCTTCTCCTTGTTTTCCAAATTTCATGTTCTCAGTTTGGTACCTTGCTGCCCTCCTCCCCTCCGCCCTTTTCCCCTGCCACCTCCAAATCATATCAATGAGGGATACTCTATCAGCAGCAGATGTCCCACTTGCTAACAAAGTCGGTGGATCTCTCATGCATATGTACAATGATGCAAAGTGTTTACCTTTTCTGGAAAATCGTTATCGAGCAGGGTGGCCAGTTATTTTTATTTCAATCAAACAAGTATCAGAGAAGGATTGTTGACGTATTAAATCCTATCATACTATCGTACTATATTACTCTCTATAGTAATCTCTTTAATTCGGCAAAGGAAAATTTTCCAATGCGTTGTGGAATCCCATAATAATTTCCTGGTTGTGGAACTGGCTCACTTACCTATATACTCGTATCCACGTTTGATGAATCTGTTGATTGGAGACAGACAAAATTCTTCTGATGATCAAGACCATAACAGAAAGAGGATAAGTACTTTATTTTCCTTGGAGCCTCTGAAGTCTGAACCACGAGAGTTTGGGAGGGGACGGAGTTCATGCTATTGAAAGCACATGTGCTGACACAGTTGGTGAAGCCGACATGAAGCAAGTTTTTTTTTTTCTCAGGCTTCGTATGTTGTAACCATTTGGGCAAATGTCAACATTGGATAGATGAATGGTCTTTGGGGACTGCTCAACCCCACCTTGAGAACAGGGTCAGAACACACATAGATCCCTTTGATCAAATTGTCCTGTGCTGTGAAAAAGACATTACATGTTTGGAAAGCTGTAACTGAGTAACAATTGAAATCAGTCATTTGCTCCAACAACTGCATGGTCTATAAACGTCTTCCACACGTCTGGCATACACACTAGAGAGCTGCGGAGACAGTGGCATCTAAAAAATTACCACTGATCGATGTCTGTTTAGTCTGTCCGATGTGGTATTGGACTAAGTTCACTGTTTTCCTTCCAAAATGTGTCTTGATCTCTTGTAGTATTGGACGACGTTCATTACTTTCCTTCCAAATACTGTCTTGATCTCTCGGTACGCTCTCATTGTGTATTTTAGCCGTCATCAGAGAAACAAGTCAGTGTTTGTTTGCCGTTTTATACAAACATATTCAGCCTTGATATTCTTGCATTCTTGGTATATGTTCTGACTTCGTATGAAGATACCAACAGAAGCTTCCAAGTCAACAACATCACAGTTGTTGACATGGATAAAGCTTGTGTCAGTGGTCCTGAAGAGCTTCTTGTGTCAGTGGTCCTGAAGAGCTTCTTATGTCAGTGGTCCTGAAGAGCTTCTTGTGTCAGTTGTCCTGAAGAGCTTCTTGTGTCAGTGGTCCTGAAGAACTTCTTGTGTCAGTGGTCCTGAAGAGCTTCTTGTGTCAGTGGTCCTGAAGAACTTCTTGTGTCAGTGGTCCTGAGGAGCTTCTTGTGTCAGTGGTCCTGAAGAACTTCTTGTGTCAGTGGTCCTGAAGAGCTTCTTGTGTCAGTTGTCCTGAAGAGCTTCTTGTGTCAGTTGTCCTGAAGAGCTTCTTGTGTCAGTGGTCCTGAAGAGCTTCTTGTGTCAGTGGTCCTGAAGAGCTTCTTGTGTCAGTGGTCCTGAAGAACTTCTTGTGTCAGTGGTCCTGAAGAGCTTCTTGTGTCAGTGGTCCTGAAGAGCTTCTTGTGTCAGTGGTCCTGAAGAGCTTCTTGTGTCAGTGGTCCTGAAGAGCTTATTGTGTCAGTGGTCCTGAAGAGCTTCTTGTGTCAGTGGTCCTGAAGAGCTTCTTGTGTCAGTGGTCCTGAAGAGCTTCTTGTGTCAGTGGTCCTGAAGAGCTTGTGTCAGTGGTCCTGAATAACTTCTTGTGTCAGTGGTCCTGAAGAGCTTCTTGTGTCAGTGGTCCTGAAGAACTTCTTCAAGCTCCAGCACATGCCTCTGCTGGGTATATGGGTATCAAGCATCCAAGAGCAAGTCATGATCCATGGAGATGAGACAATGTTCCTGAAGGACATTCAGTTGAAAGTCTCAGCTCCAAGGTATGAACAGGGTAATCTATGATTGATACCTGGGATGTGGCTGCCATTAACATGGAAGTTGTGGAGTTTCTGACAGATTTATTACAGTAGAGTTTCCATGTAAATTAAGATCTCATGAACTTTTTGAAGCCATTTGAAAAGTTGTAATATATGGCTGATCTCAAGACAATTCAGGAGGTAATCTGCTCAGACCTGGACTTGATGCATTTGAACATGGAGTACAATGACCTGCTTCTAAAATCCATAATGTTAGAATTAAATGGACAAGGGATGGTAGAGTTGTGGAATATCTGAATGGGTTTTCACCTAATAATTTTTGAGGGAGTTTCATTGACAACCTCTAATGCACAAATCCATCGATCATGAGGCCTGAAAAATGTACTTTCAATCTGGTTTCTGCAATAAATAAATATTGCAGAAGTAATATATAGTCAGAACTTTTTGCTTTTAACACAAGGAACATATGTTTCTAATGTGCAGGTTTGAAACTTTTACAACTTTTATTTATTGTGAGGTCATTATTGTGAGGTCATACAGGACTGTGATATTTGTGTACATTAATTTATTCTTGAAATCCTGATATATTGATTTGGTTAATGCATTTCTCATACTCTGTTTCTGATAGCAAATGCCCCAAAATACAGAATGGACTCCTGTTTAGCTGTTATGGAGTGATTATATCACATATAATAAAGAGCCAGACTGATATGGGTCATGTGCTTCATGTAAACTTAACCCAGCACCTATACAATGGCACAGAACTCCATGCTAGAAAAATATTAAAGTAACTTCACAAGGATATTACATAGTGTGAGCTCATGCAGTTTCACTATTCCTCAAGGAAATTATTTAAATGATTTAACGGACAATTTCTCAAGGTCTAACTGCAATGGAAAAACTGAAGAATAACATCCAACAGCTCGCAGCTTTATGGATTTAGTGTAGAGCCTGCCCTACAGACCCATGTACACATGCGACTTAAGAGAATTTGAATGTTGATTTGGGTAATAGACACATACAGCGTTAAAACTTCACTAGGTCGAATTTTGAAAAACTGGGTATAACCGGGGAAAGGCCATGTTTCAAAATGGCTGCCACATGGCCGTCGGCCACCAAGAAATGCACATAAATTTTGATGGAAACATTGTAAAATAATGGTTTTGATGCCTATGATGGGTGTTTAGGTATGATGAATACAATGGGGTTGTTGAAAATGATTTTGAAGATGCCTAGTTACTGAAATCCAAAATGGTCGCTCATATCAACCAGGTGAAATTTTCCACTGTCATAACTCAGAAGCTATTTGACCTAGAGGGATGAATGAGATGTCTTTCCCCACTAAATCAAGGTTGCCTGATTGATTGAAGGGGGGTTTGAAGGTTGCCTCAGGTCTAGTTCACCAGAAATCCAAGATGGCAGCCCATACAACTATGTCAAATTTTCTCACGGTCATTTTTTCACTCAGACACTATATATTTGACCTAGAGGGATGAATGAAGTGTCATTTCCCACTAAATTGAGAGTATCCTATTCAATAAATGTGTTTTGATGTAGTCTGAAGTCAAAATCAACAGAAATTGATGTTTGTGATATATTTAATGGCATTTATTAGACATTTTTGTTTTTTGAAATATGTGTTTTCATTATGAACATCTTCCATGGGAACCTTGAAACCTCCTTCAATCAATCAGACAACCTTTATTTGGTGGGGAAAGACCGCATTCATCCCTCTAGGTCAAATTGTTTCTGAGTTATGATCGTCAGATAATTTCCCCTGGTTACTATGGGTGGCCATCTTGGATTTCAATAACTAGGCATCGTCAAAATTAATTTTCAACAACGCCATTATATTCAGCATACATAAACCCCCATTGTAGACATCAAAACCTTTCGTTTACAATGTTTCCATCAAAATGTATGTGCATTTCCTGGTGGCCGACGGCCATGTGGCAGCCATTTTGAAACATTTCCCCGGTTATGCCCAGTTTTTCAAAATTCCACCTAGTGAAGTTTTAATGCTGTATGTGTCTATTATTCAAATCAACATTTAAATTATCTTAAGTAGCAGATGTGTACGGGTCTGTAGGGCATGGCGTGCATCAATAAAGGAAGTAAGTCGGCTTACCATAGTCAATAACAGGAAATCCACATCAGGTACAGCCTGGAAAGGCACAGTTGTCACATTGAGAAATGTTCATCAGTGAATAAGTTCATAAAATATCTACAAAACTATATTCATAGGAGGTGGATGAACTCATTACAGAAACAACTGTTAAAATAATCCACCACACAATCATTATTCCATCAAATTGGATTCTATAATTTCAAACAAATTAAAATATTAAAGTAGGCAAGTGTAGTAAATTAATAAATGTTATGTGGGTAGGTCTGTGCTCGCTGGTCACTTCATTATACTTGACAATATTGATATGATCAGTGTTTTCACAATGATGCCATCGATATGTAAATCGATATGAAGGTCAAATTGATATATGATAAACCAGGAAACTTTTTAAAATATGGGATATTGAACATCCACAACCTCGATACAGGTGTAACTGCTACACAAGTAATGGAGTGCTTAAATTTGCTTTTAGTTAAATCTTTACACCAAGAGGTGTTGAACCCAAATTAGACAGCTCGATATTAAAATCTATCAACTAGACTATCCAATACAAATGTTGGGCACAAAATGCTTAAAAATGAAGAAAAGCATCTTGCAACTGGACGCATGCTTTGCTTAAAGTTAAACTTTGTCATTGGAAACCAAATCAACAGCACAGGTGTAATGAGGTGCAAGCAGACATCGGTGTTGCAAAAGGGTAGACAACTATGGAGTCTTGATGACTCTCCAAGTGGCAAATAAAATATCAATGCAACTTAGCTTTGTGACTCACCTATGATTCCAATGGGATTTTGTTACATACGAAGGCCATTAGGGGCAGGGGCAGCACCATGTTCTGTAACATATCTAGAACAAACATGTTGTTACCTATGCCAGCAAATAAAAATAAAAGGTAGACAAAGGGTTATGTTTTCACCTCTGTCTGTTTGTCTGTTTCTTTGGTGTTTGCGAAAATTACAGATTTTTCAACTATACTGTATTGGTATGTTATTTGTTATTTATTTGTCTGTGAACAGGATATCTCAAAGTTGTGGACGGATTGGGATGAAATTTGGTGAAAAGGTTGGATATATGACAAGAACGAAATGATTAGATTTTGATGAAGATCCGGATCCGGATCCGGATACTAAAATTTTTTGAGTGAATCTTCACCATTAAGAGATAGAGTGGAAAACGATATATAGCACAATATCTCAAAAAGTTATGGACGGATTCAGACATGGACGGATTTAGACATGGACGGATTCGGACATGGACGGATTCGGACATGGACGGATTCAGACATGGACGGATTCAGACATGGACGGATTTAGACATGGACGGATTCAGACATGGACAGATTTAGACATGGACGGATTTAGACATGGACGGATTCGGACATTGGTGGATTGGTTGGGTGTGTAACACGGAAGAATTGATTCAATTTTGGTGAACATTCAAATCCGGATCCAGATCAGAGAATTTTTAAATTTTGTAAGTGATTCTTCACCATTGAGAGATGAGGCCAAAAATGATATATAACATGATTTTCAAAAAGTTACGGACCAATTATGACAAAACTTGGTGGACGAGTTGGTTAGGTGACAAAAACAACCCAATTAGATTTTGGTTCAGGTCCACATTCAGATACACCCATCAGTGGATACAAAACATAAACTGTTCAGCCTGGCGGAGGTATGCTCTCTATTGAATGCCGTTCTAACTTCGAGTTAGCTCACCTGGATCGAAGTTCAGGGGAGCTTATGCGATGGCGCGTCGTCCATCCGTCAGTCCATCCATAAACACTTGAAACTTCTCCGAAACCGCTGATGGGATTTCGACCAAATTTGGCACAAATGATGTTTGTTGTGTTGTGAATAAAGTTTGTTCACGGAATTAAAAAAAAAATCTGGGTCGAAGGGGTCTATGTGGGGTCAAAGTTGAAACAGGTTTGGCCCCACAAAAGAGGAATTTGCTTTTTCCTCTGAAACTACAAACACAATTTCGAAGAAACTTCACCACAACCTTCATCACCCGTGATGGATCAACGGTTTTTCAAGGCATTACATAATTCTGCCCCGTTGGGGATCTACTGGGGAGGGGGGTTGCCCCCCCCAAATAGGTGTTTGCTTTCTTCTAAGAAACTACACATGCAATTCTGATGAAACTTGACCACAACCCTGATCACCTGTGTTGTACCGAAGTTTGTTCCTGGAATTAAAAAAATCGGGGTCTAAGGTGGTCTATGGGGGTTGTCCGCCAAAATAGGTATTTTGAAGGAGCAGGGCTCCTGCTTGAGACGGACGAAGTGACGGACAAGACACAAACTCGTCCGAGAAGATGTTTATTGTATAATCAACTCGGGAACTCTGCCAGCCCGTTTATCGGGTTCGCATACATATAATCCAAGCCAAAAAGCATACGTCAGAACCAAAGCCACGCCTCTCAGGCGAGGCACGCTTTGGTGGTCATGTGACCGACAGGTGCAAGCAATTATAACCTCGGCGCCGCGGTTTCTCCGCCGGTTACGTCACCGGCTGGGGCAGGGAGATTATGTTGCTGGTCTCGAGCTTTGGGGGACCCATGGGTCGCTACACACGCCCCCCCAGAATCGACTTGGTCCAGGAAGGTCAACCTGAGGGGGGTCCGGATGACCCAACCGAAACGACCCCTGGCTAGTCGCCGGGGGGGGGGGGGGTCCGGTGTGGTGGCGGGTGGCCGGGCGGGGGGTGCAGTGGACGGGGGGCGGCCGCGCCGCGGTGGGAGAGCCAGCCGTGGCGGCTGGCCGACGTCCATGTGGGCCGGCTTGAGGCGGTCCACCGAAATCCGGTCCACCCGGCCGCCGATGCTGATGACGAAGGACTTGTTGTCCCGTCGTAGGACCCGGAAGGGTCCGTCGTATGGTGGCCGGAGCGGCCCCCGGTGCGCGTCGTGGCGCACAAAGACGTACTCCGCCGTGCGGAGTGCTGGGGGGACGTAGGATTGGGGGTCGCCGTGGCGGGATGTGGGCACCGGGGCGAAACGTTGGGCGGCCTCCTGGAAGTCCGTGCGCTGGCGCGCGGCGGACCAGGGGCTGGTGGCGTCGAGCACGAACTCGCCCGGGATGCGGAGGGCCTGGCCGTACACCAGCTCGGCGGTGGACGCCTGGAGGTCCTCCTTTGGAGCCGTGCGGAGGCCCAAAAGGACCCACGGGAGCCGGTCGGCCCAGCCGTCGTCCTGGAGGCCGGCCATGAGTGCGGCCTTCATGGAGCGGTGGAACCGCTCGCACAACCCGTTGGCCTGGGGGTGGTAGGCCGTGGTGCGGTGCAGGGTAACGCCCAACGTGCGGGCGACCGCGCCCCAAAGTTCGGACGTGAACTGTGGGCCGCGGTCCGACGAGATGTCCGCCGGTGCGCCGAAACGCGCGACCCAGGTGGCGATGAACGCCTGGGCCACGTCGGCGGTGGTGGTGGAGGCAAGGGGCACGGCCTCCGGCCACCTGGTGGTCCTGTCCACTATGGTAGGCAGGTGGGGGAACCCCTGCGATGGGGGAAGGGGACCCACCAGGTCCACGTGGACGTGGTCGAAACGTCGCTCGGGCACGGTGAAAGGAGCCAGCGGAGCCTGGGTGTGACGGTGGACCTTGGCCCGCTGGCAGGGTGTGCAGGCGTTGGCCCAGTCGCGGACGTCCCGTCGCAACCCGTGCCAGACGAAACGTGCCGACACCAGCCTCTGGGACGCCTTCCGGCCCGGGTGAGAGAGGCCGTGGAGCGAAGCAAAAATGCGACGCCGCCAGGTGACCGGCACAACGGGGCGAGGTCAGCCTTGGGAGACGTCACAAAGCAGGACCGTGTCCGCGAAGGGGACGTCAGCCAAGCGGAGGCCCGTGTCCGCCACACGGAGCGCCTGCACCGTGCCGTCGGTGAACTGGTCCATCGCCATCAGGGCGAAATCGACGCCGAGGTGGACGGCGTTGGCGCCGGCTCGAGAAAGGCAGTCGGCCACGGCGTTTTCCTTTCCGGCGACGTGCCGGATGTCCGTGGTGTATTCCGACACGGCGGAGAGGTGGCGCTGCTGGCGGGCCGACCACGGCTCCGTGACCTTGGCCATGGCGAAAATCAATGGCTTGTGGTCGACAAAGGCCGTGAACGGGCGGCCCTCCAGGAGGTGGCGAAAATGGCGGACGGCCAGGTACAGCCCGAGGAGCTCGCGGTCGAAAGTGCTGTACTTCAACTCGTTGGGCAGGAGTTGCCGGCTGAAGAACGCGAGTGGCTGCCAGGCCCCGTTTACCCATTGTTCATGAACCGCGCCCACGGCGTAGTCGGAGGCGTCCGTGGTGAGGGCGATGGGAGCATGGGGTACCGGGTGGGCCAGCAGCATGGCGTTGGCAAGGGCCCGTTTCACGCCGGTGAAAGCAGCGTCCATGTCCGTGGACCAGACGACGTCGCGCTTCGCCGGCTGGCCGCAGAGGGCGGTGTACAAGGGCCGCATGAGTTGCGCAGCTCGGGGCACGAAGCGGTGATAAAAGTTCACCATCCCGAGGAACTCCTGCAGCGCCTTGACGGAGCGGGGGTGCGGGAAAGCGGCGATGGCCTCGACTTTGGCCGGTAGCGGCACGGCGCCGTTCCGGGTGATGCGGTGGCCCAAAAAGTCGATCGTCGCCACACCAAAGTGACATTTGGCCGGGTTGACGATCAAGCCGTGCTCGCTGAGCCGGCCGAACAGCGTCCGGAGGTGGAGGAGGTGCTCGGCCTTGGACGTGCTGGCGACGAGGATGTCGTCCAGGTAGGTAAAGAGGAACGGCAAGTCGCGCAGCACGCCGTCCATCAGGCGCTGGAACGCCTGTGCCGCGTTTTTGAGGCCGAAGGGCATCCGGAGGAATTCGAAGAGGCCGAAAGGTGTAATAACGGCCATCTTCGGGATGTCGGCCGGGCGGACGGGCACCTGGTGGTACCCCCGAATCAGGTCCACTTTTGAAAAAATGGTCCGCCCCGCCAACCGGGCGGAAAAATCCTGGATGTGCGGGACGGGTTACCTGTCGGGGGTAGTGGCATCGTTGAGGTGGCGGTAGTCGCCGCATGGCCGCCATCCGCCCGCCGGCTTCGGGACGATGTGCAGCGGCGAGGCCCAGGCGCTGTCGGAGCGCCGCACGATGCCGAGGCGCTCCAGCGTGGCGAACTCGGCCTTGGCGACGGCGAGTTTGGCTGGGTCGAGACGGCGAGCTTGGGCGTACACCGGCGGGCCCGTAGTGGGAATATGATGCTCGATGCTGTGACGCACCGCGACGGCCGAAAACGTCGGTCGCATGAGGGCCGGGAACTCCGCGAGGAGACGCGCGAAGACGTCTGCCAACGGGAGGACGCAGGAAAGCTCGGTGGGCGCGGAACGGCTCAAGGCGCACGCCAGCGAGCTGAAAGTTTCGGCGTTGACGAGACGCCGGCGTTTAATGTCGACCAGCAGCCCATGGGCGCAAAGGAAATCGGCACCGAGCAAAGCCATGGGGACGTCCGCCGTCACGAACTCCCAGCGAAAGAGCTGGCTGCCGAAGCGGAGGGCGACGGTGCATGGGCCGAAGGTGCGGATGGCGGAGCCGTTGGCCACGATTAAGGAGGGGCCGCAAATGGCGGCCCGCCTGTCCTCCGCCGAAGCGGGAATTACGCTCAGCTGAGCGCCGGTGTCGCAGAGAAAACGCCGCCCCGATGCTTGGTCCGCGATGAATAGCAGGCTTCCGGAACGGCCGGCGCTCATGGCTGGTAGTGAGCGCCGGCCCGACCATTTCCCGACTTGCCGAACGTGCACGGGGGTTGACATGATCGGGCCCGCCGCCCGAACCTGGTGTGGAAATAACACCAGGCCGGGTCTGGTGGGGGCTCCGGTCGACGCGTCAGGACCGGGCGATGCGGCGTCGCCGCTGCCATTCGCACCGGCCCAGCGGCCTCCGGGAAGGAAGCTGCGTCGCGGGCGTCGGGCGGGTGGGCGGGAAACTGCGCCGCGGGCGCCGACTGGGCGGCGGGCGGGCTCCCGGCAGCCACCCCGACGAGCTAGCTCGCCGCTCCGACGAGCTGGCTTGCCAAATCGATCTTGTCGGCCTCCCTGGCGAGGTCACGGGAGTTCGCGATGGTCGTGCTTGCCAGGGCGACCGGTACCTGGGCCGGGAGCTGGCGGAGAAAAAGCTCTCGGAAAAGGAAATCCGAGGGGTGCTCGCCGACCAATGCGAGCATGTAGTCCATACGTTCGGACGGGCGCGTATCGCCAAGCTCAGGAAGGTCGAGCAGGCGTCGTGCGCGTTCAGCCGGGGAGAGGGCGAAAGCGCCCAGAAGAAGTGCCTTGATGGCATCGTACTTGCCGTCAGCGGGCGGGCTCTGGAGGAGGCTCAGGCAGCGGGCGGCGGTCACGGAGCCGAGCGCGGCGACCACGTAATGGTATTTAGTGGTGTCCTCCGTAATGCCACGCAGGGCGAACTGGGAGTCCGCCTGAGCGAACCAGACGGCGGCATGTGCTTCCCAGAAAGTGGGCAATTTGAGGGACACTGCCGTGTCCATCGCGTGTCGTAAACTCGGGGTCACCAGTGAAGGAGCAGGGCTCCTGCTTGAGACGGACGAAGTGACGGACAAGACACAAACTCGTCCGAGAAGATGTTTATTGTATAATCAACTCGGGAACTCTGCCAGCCCGTTTATCGGGTTCGCATACATATAATCCAAGCCAAAGAGCATACGTCAGAACCAAAGCCACGCCTCTCAGGCGAGGCACGCTTTGGTGGTCATGTGACCGACAGGTGCAAGCAATTATAACCTCGGCGCCGCGGTTTGTCCGCCGGTTACGTCACCGGCTGGGGCAGGGAGATTATGTTGCTGGTCTCGAGCTTTCGGGGACCCATGGGTCGCTACAATTTGCTTTTTTCTCAGAAACTACACAAACAATTTTGATGAAACTTCACCACAACCTTCATCATCCGTGATGCACCAATGCTTGTTCAAGGCATTGGAAAAATTGGGGTCTGAGGAGGTACACGGGGTGGGAGGAGGGCGGCGGGGGGGGGGGGGGGGAGAGTTTCCCCGAATTTTCTTAGTTTTCTCAACTCATCGCAGCAATTCGTTCTTTGTGTAATTTGTAGATGGTCCTGTTACATATTTATGTGAATGTATGTGAATTACCATTCAGGTCTTTGCTTATCCGTGTGTAGTATATTAAGTGTTGTGTAGTTGTTGTGGTTGGAGGGTCAGGAGCCCTTCTGAGGGAGTGGCCGGAAACGGAAGTGGCCGGAAACGGAAGAGAAAACGACACGAGGGAAAAAGGACGAGTATTCTTTTTGATCTTCCTCGCCCGCTCCGACGAAAGGTGGGATCGACCTTGCGCCGCGTGAACAAGCGGCGTTCCGAAACCCGTCTGGCGAGAGGAGTTACCTGGACGCGTAACTACCTTTTGACACGGCAAGTCACCGTGAGTGCGTGCACGGAACCAAGCGTCCGGCACAGTTTGCCCCGTCTACAAGGACGCGTACGGGTCGCACGTTGGGGCCTCGCGCGCGTTGCAAACCGCGCTTGGTTTTGCCCCGTCTACAAGGACGCGTACGGGTCGCACTTTGGGGCCTCGCGCGCGTTGGAAGCCGCGCTGGGTTTTGCCCCGTTGCTTGGCAAGGGGGTGTGCGCTGCAGCAGCTGTCCCCGGTACGATACCTGCCCGGTGGAGGAACGTCCACCCGGGGTTCGTTCAACCGCCCGAGTGCGGAGACGCCGACCAGTAGCAGTATCTTGGTCAGGCGGGGCCCAGAGACATTGTGAGGAGCAGAGACCGAAAGGGGGTGTGAGTACTCACCGGGACACACATGTATAAGATGGCCATCTTAATCATAGGGAATTGATTGTGAATTGGGAATTGGTGATGATTATGTATTGTTGATTGCTCGGGGAAAATCTCCGTGGTTGTGTCCTTGAAATATTGTTGATGGTTGTGTCATTGAAATTGTTTGGTATCATTACCATTGAAATATATCCTTGAACGTCAGTTGTCTCTGGGGTGAAATTCATATGGCTTGCGTGGCGAAAGCGCATATATAATACAGCTTTCTGGCGAAGTTCCTCTCACGGTCCGGGGGTCACTGAGACCAGGTATTTACCGAGGGGACCACGTAACAGTCCTTATGAGTAAATATAACAACATTAAATAAATGGCTTTATCTTCAGATTGTTCACCTGGCTAGCTGCATGCAATTTTTTGGAATGTTAACAATACTTGTCTCATTGCATGCCTGATTCGTCAATTGAAAGTTTGAAAGATTATTCATTCCAAGGGTTGGTAGGATAGGTTAGAGGTTGGCAGGATGCACACTCGCCTTTGGAATGTCTAGCCTGGGTTTGAATGTCGACCAAGGTATAAACTAAACTGTCAAACTGGTGTTTCAATTGCATGGACGATGCCTCAATGTCTGTACCATCCATCAGGATCTTGTTAAACCAGAAGACCCGTCTTTCAGCACTGGGAGCATTGGTGGATGCTAAATATCCCGCTGTGTCTTTCGTGAAGAGGAGCAAAGTTATCGACCTGAACAAATTACAAATTCCTGCAACAGTCGAACAGCATGCCTGGCCAACCGGTTCCAGAAAAACTATTTAAAGGGAGTCAGCACGGATTTACTCAAGGGGGTCATGTTTAACAGATGTATTAGACTTCTGTGATTCTCATTGGGTGGATGTAAGATATATATACTTTCAGAAGAAATTTAAGAAGGTACCACATACAAGGCTGTTAGCTAAGGTGAGGGCTTGAAGAGTGGCTGGTGGAGTCACCAATCTCTGGAAGAAATCAACTGATAAGCAATTAGCCCTACTAGACTATCGTACCACTCCACTTCAAGGAATAAACTTGACCCCAGCTCAGCTCCTAATGAGGAGACGTCCCAGAAACACACTGCCCTGTAACCGTGCCCTTATCAAGCCTGCTCAGTGTGACCATCACATTATGAAATCTCACTTAGATGCGCAGAAAGAGAACAAAAGCACGAACTATCACGACATATATTATAATAAAAATGGCGTATAATGTTTATATTCAAAATCGATGATCCTTTAAATGAATATAAATATTAGAACTAGATGGTATTCATAGAATACTTACTCTGTGCAGTCAACTTGGTGTAAGCCAACTCTTTTGTTTTTGAACGGTTTTTTTCTTTGATCCAATATGGCTGCCAGACCACGTGAGCGATGACATCATAAATTTACATTCTCTAATATAATTGTTGCATAGATCACGCTCTAGAAATTTCAAACTGATCAGACTAAGCGTTGTCCCTGTCGAATTATGACGTCATAACTAAGGCACTAATGATGTCAACATTAACGACACTTATTCCCCCTGTGGAGTTCTTTACAATGAGCAACGTTTCAATTTTTTTCATGGAGCGGTTTCGGAGATATAGAGGTGCGACGTTTTTTGGTTTTTCCAAGATGGCGGCCGTACCACGTGACCTATGGCGTCATAATTGTCATTAAGAAATTATACAAGAGGAGGTGCTCCTATGGTTAACATTTACTGTCCATTGGACTAACTGTTCCAGATTAAAAAAAAAATTCGTACTGATCAGAACAAGCGTTGTACTTCTCGAATTATGACGTCATAATGAAGGCACCGATGACATCATCATCGACATATCTTATTCCCCATGGGCAGAACTTGACAATGAGCCTTGTTTCAACTTGTTTCCATTGAGCGGTTTGGGAGATATAGAGGTGTAACGGTTTTCCAAGATGTCGTCCGTACCATGTGACCTTTGACGTCAAAAGTATGAATACAAATTTATACAGGCGCATGCGCTCCTATGGTAAAATTGCGTGTCAATCGGACCAACGTTTGCTGAGAAAATGGATTTTAAAAATGCAGACACACATGTACGTGCGCCGCACTTATGCACGCCGCACGTATGCACGCAACCGAATGCCTCACCCTGCTTTTCGCTTCGTGAGCTCAGGGTAATAATTATATTCTAGCAAGAATCAAATTTGGGACTAGATAATTTAGAGGTTTGTATACTACCAGGAAACCAAGCAATCTGTTCTACTTATCGAATAAATACCATAATATTGTGGCGGACACAAAAGCCCACTGGCGTGGTGACATCATTCCGCGCACCAAGTGGGCGGTGGCCACGCCCGAGGGGTAGGCGTGGCCTCATGGTATACACCGGGCGCCCAGCCCGGAGCGGTACAGTGTTACAGTGTGCTCTTACAATAAAGACGTTTATATGTTACCGCTTGTCCGCTGCCTCCTTGCTCACAAGCAGCGCGCGTAACGCCGCGCTTTACTGGTGACCCTCGACGTTGGATCTGCCGTAGCGATCCTTCCGAACACGACGCCATTGCAATGGCCAACGACAAGGCAATGGCGATTAAACTTCCCGAATTTTGGGAGGCCCAGGCCGAAGTCTGGTTCGTTCAAGCCGAAGCCCAATTTCAGCTTCGGCGCCTCACCAACGACGACCTGCGCTACTGCCATGTCGTCGCCTCCCTCGGGCCCGGCACGGTCGCTCGAGTTGTGTCCGTCCTTCGCCACCCACCGGACGGCCACAAGTACGAGGCACTCAAGCGGCTACTCCTAGCCACGTTCGGCCTCACGGACGACGCACGGGCCGACCGCCTCCTGGATCTCCCCGAGCTCGGTGAGACGCGCCCGTCGGTCCGAATGGACCATATGCTGTCACTGTTGGGCGACGAAGCCCCCGGTTCGCTATTCCGGGCGCTTTTCCGGCGCCAACTTCCAGCGCAGGTTCGCCTCGCGTTGGCCGGGACCGATCTAACGGAACCCCGAGCATTGGCAGCCGAGGCGGACAGGTACTTCGCCGCTTCGGACACGCGGGCGAGCGTCGGCGTGGCCGTCACGGCCCTCGACGCTGATGTTCAGCAGCATATTCCACAGCATCAGCTTCTACAGCATACGCAGCATGCTGATACGCACCTCGTGAACGCCGCCACGCCCCGCCCACCGCCGCGGCGAAAACCGCCACCGCGGGGAAACCCGCCAACTCCACCGGCCTGGCGGAGCCAGCCGCGCTCCTCCAGCTCCACCACCTGGTGCTGGTTCCACGCCAAGTTCGGCCACGAAGCTCGGCGGTGTCATCCGCCGTGCTCCTTCAACGGGTCGGGAAACGCCCGGGCCGGCGCTCAATAGTGGCGATGAGCGCCGGCCGTTCGAGCAGCCTGCTGTTCATAACGGACACCTTCTCCGGGCGCCGTTACCTGTGCGACACGGGAGCGCAGGTGAGTGTCATTCCCGCCGGCACGTCAGACAAGCACGCCGCGGGTGGGGGCCCCGCGCTGCTTGCCGCGAACGGGACGCCCATCCGTACGTACGGAAAACGCTGCCTCTCTCTGCGGTTTGGAGGGCAGGTTTTCCGATGGACGTTCGTCACCGCCGACGTGCCCATGGCACTGCTTGGCACGGACTTCCTGTGCGCTAATGGGCTCCTGGTCGACGTCAAGCGCAGACGTCTTGTCCAGGCCGAGACGTTCAGCTCGCTCGCTTGTGCGTTGCCCAGCTCAACGAGCGGCTTGCCAAGCGGCTTGCCGAACGGTTCGGTTCCGGCCACGTTGGTCTGTACGCTTCCGGCAGCGGACGCATTCACCCGCCTCCTCGCCAGCTTCCCGGCCCTCACGCCGCCCACCTTCTCGGCGGGGGCCGTCAAGCACGGGGTGGCCCATCACATCCCCACCGTCGGGCCACCGGTCTACGCCCGGGCACGCCGCCTCGAGCCGACGAAGCTGGCGGTGGCAAAAGCGGTGTTCGCTACCCTGGAGCGACTCGGCATCGATCGGCGCTCAGAGAGCGCTTGGGCGTCGCCGCTGCACATCGTGCCGAAGCCTGGCGGGGGATGGCGACCGTGCGGGGACTATCGCCGTCTCAATGACGCCACGACTCCCGACCGCTACCCCGTCCCCCACATTCAGGACTTTTCCGCCCGTTTGGCGGGCAGGTCCTTCTTCTCGAAGGTGGACCTCATACGCGGCTACCATCAGGTCCCCATCAGGCCGGAGGACGTCCCGAAGACGGCGGTCATCACGCCATTCGGACTCTTCGAGTTCCTGCGCATGCCCTTCGGTCTGTAGAATGCGGCTCAGGCGTTCCAGCGACTGATGGACAGCGTCCTGCGCGACTTGGATTTTGTCTACGTCTACCTGGACGATATCCTCGTCGCCAGCGCGTCCCGCGAAGAGCACCTACGCCACCTCCGCACGCTCTTCGAACGCCTGGGCCAGCACGGCCTGATTGTGAACCCCGCAAAGTGCCGGTTCGGCGCCGCCACAATCGATTTTCTGGGGCACCATGTCACCAGGCATGGAGCCGTCCCCCTGCCGGCCAAGGTGGAGGCGGTGAAGGGGTTTCTGCGCCCCGCACGATCAGAGGGCTGCAGGAGTTCCTGGGCATGGTGAACTTTTACCATCGGTTCCTGCCCCGTATCGCCCAGCTCCTGCGCCCCCTGCACGAAGCTCTCCGAGGTAAGCCGGGCAAAGGCGACGTTACCTGGACTGAGCAGATGGACACGTAGTCTAGTCAAATTTCTGGGAAACGTGAATTCATGAGGCATTTTTGAGTAAAAGCAAGCAAACCACTTTTTCTGGGGTAGTTTTTCGTGCTGAATACGAATCTGTTGTTTGCCAAGCCCAAAAATGCGTAATTAGGTCACTAATCAAGGTCAAAGGTCAATGAGTGCAAAATTCAAAATTTTTGAAAAAATGTTTTATTTTACATCACCTATCTGTACATTTCAATTATTTTACAGTATTTTGTCTGGTAAGGTTACTACAGCTTTTCACAATTATGAAAGTAAAGGGAATTGTGAAGGGAAAAAATCAGATTTTTGTGAATATATCCGTAATGAAGCAACTTTTCGGTTTTTGACATACTGTTTTAATTCACTTGAATTGTTGCCTTAAATACCATCAGTGAAGTGGTTTACCTGAGTCCTATATAATAGCAAGATTGTTTTCTACACTAAATGTCAATATTTGACTAATTAGCCACTTAATTAAGGCTAACGGTCACAAGGCGCAAAGTGCACTTACATGGCACAAGGCGCAAAATGCACTTCATGGCAAACATGTTTGGAGTGCAGGCAGTTGATCATTATCACATGTATTCTTAATTAATCCTGAATCAATTGCAGTCTGTCAGACTGATTGGCTGGAAGGAGGAGCCATCCAGGGGAATGCCAATTAGCTTAACTGTGTAAGCTCTGACCCCCCCCCCCCCTACTTTGGCCTGTTTCGACATGGTGTTTCACTGGCATTGCACTTGCAGGCCTCAGTGCAGAACTGTTTCCCCCACTTCCGACAAGAGCAACTATCAGAACTGCAACCTTTCTTGCAACCACACTGAGTAAGTTCTCGGCATCCCTTTGGAATTGACGGTAAAGTTGTAAGAACCGGTGACAACTTGTCATCAACGAGTTTCCATCCACAATCAGTCGGCGGTGGCAGATCTGTCATTGGATTACTGGCCTCTCTCCAAATGAAACTTTGGTAGTTTGCACGCTCTATGTGGAACTTTGCTGCATCACTAGATGGAGGTAGGGTCTCCGTTGCATGGCATTTGTTGAACAGTTTAATGCGGGCTTGATTACAGTTCTCAGATGGTTCCTTGTAGATATGGCAAATGAACTTTTCAGCATCTTCTGTGACCTTCTTTGATGGTGTCGGAAACTGCTGTTGTTGGATCTTTTCAACTGCTGTTGGTATATCCAACGTTGACGTATTGGATGGTTTGATGTCTCCAAGACCACTTTCAGCAGATGGCCCCCTCTGCCAGGCAGCTAACTGAGTAGCGTGAAATGTATTTTTGCCATCTAGGGTAGAGTCATTGATGTCAATATTGTCGCCAGAAAAATGCACAAATCGTCCCGAAACCAGGTTGCTGGTAACAACTGCCCCAGTTTCTTGATCAAGCGCTTTCAGAGTGTTTTCAGCCATGGCAGTGTCATACCTAAGAACCCGGTTATAGCTGATTATGTGCCCAGCATTATGGAATAGCTCAACTAATTTCTTTGATCGAGTTGACTGGTGCAGCGTCATACCCATTCCAACGTGTTTAGGCGGTGCCTTCTTGTCTCCACATACACCATAGACCATGTCTTGTCCAATGCTAAGGACCCTTGTCTTCTTCGCCCAACCAGTTTCAGACATCTCACTTTCGTCAAACTCAGCATCGACACTACTTTGGCCTCCAAGCAAGATATTCACAAACATGAGTACAGATGGTGGTACACTTGCCAACTCTGCTTTTTCGCTTACATCGCAACCTTCGAATGCAGGATGTGACATGATATCACTGCGGAGTTGCAGAGCAACGTGCACTAAAGACAGAAAATGATCATCCTGTTGTCTAAATATGGCAATATAGTCTGCACTGTTCTGACCGCACACCATTTCTGAAAGAGGTATGTGACTGAAATGTCGTGGAAGAAGCAAAGTTTGTTTCTCTGAAGGCGCCAAATTTCTTAGCACAAGAAATTCATAAATGTCCCCAATGCAATTCGACAAAGTTTCTTTAAAAGTCCCCAGTCTACTAAGATACGATGTAGGAATTGTGCCGTCGCACTCACTGGCTAACTCTTTGTACCTCTCGAACACTGCAGATAGTTCAAATACGTGCCCTTTCTCAGCAGAGTGACGCAGCTCTTGACACAACCATGATATCGCCATGTCTGCTGATTTGCTTTCAGTTTCCGCCCTTTTGACATCCCTAAAGAATTTACTAAGACAGTTAACATGGTAACATGCCTCAGCTGAGATTAAATCATTCTCATTTGCAGTACGGACTAAGATGTTATGTACAAATTTAGCTTTTTCCGTAATTTCATTACTCATTTTGAAGGTTGTGACACGACTTGTCTTCTGCTTATAATAATAATAATAATAATTCATTTATTTTGTATAACGCTTTTCCAGAAGCCCAAAGGCGCTTTGACAGAGTGGCAAACATAATGCATAACAATACATAAAAACATAATGCATGCATGATGCATAATGCAAACATAATGCATAACAATACATGAAAACAACAATTGCAAAAAGACAAGAATCAATAGGGAAATATTTAAAGCAAAAGGAGGGAGAAGGAGAAGAGATAGTCAGGGGTTAAATGCTGTGGGTTGAATGTTGAATGCAGTGTTGAACAGGTGGGTCTTTAGTGATGTTTTGAATGTGGTGAGTGAGGAGGAGTCTCTGATGGTGTGAGGTAGTGAGTTCCAGAGGGTGGGAGCAGCGATGGAGAAGGCCCTGTCCCCCCAGGATCTGAATTTGGTCCGGATGGAGGGGGTCAGGAGGTTGGTACCAGCAGAGCGGAGGTTGCGGGTGGGAGTGTGTCTGGAGAGGAGGTCAGCCAGGTAGGATGGGGCCAGGTTATGGAGGGCTTTGTATGTCAAGAGGAGGATTTTGTACTGGATTCTCTGGGGGATGGGGAGCCAGTGAAGCTTGTAAAGGACGGGGGTGATGTGGTCACGGGTCCGGGAATGGGTGAGTAGACGGGCAGTGGAGTTCTGAATGTATTGGAGTTTATTGGTGATTTTTGAGGGTGAACCATAGAGGAGGCTATTGCAGTAGTCCAGACGGGAGGTGATGAAGGCGTGGATGAGGGTTTCTGCAGCCGTGGAGGAGAGGGATGAGCGGAGACGGGCAATGTTTTTCAGGTGAAAGAAGGCTGACTTTGTGATCTGTTTAGTGTATTTGTCGAAGGAAAGGGTTTGGTCAAAGATGACGCCAAGATTCCGGATGTGAGGGGAGGTGGATACTGGGATACCGTCGATGTTGAGGGCAAAGTTATGGGTGGATTTTGTGAGCGTTTTTGGGCCAATGATGATTATTTCAGATTTATCACAGTTAAGCTTGAGGAAGTTGATTTGAAGCCAGGATTTTATTTCAGTGATGCAGTTTGTCAGGATAGAGTGGGTGTCGGTGGAGATGGACTTGGTGGAGATGAAAAGCTGGATGTCATCGGCGAAGCAGTGGAATTGGAGACCATGACGGCGGATTAAGTGACCGAGCGGGGACAGGTAAAGGATGAAGAGGAGGGGGCCAAGAACTGAACCTTGGGGGACACCTTGGGGGAGGGGAGCAGTGGGGGATTTGCAGTTATTGATGGAGATGAACTGGCATCTGTCAGAGAGGTATGATTTAATCCAAGAGAGGGCAGTGCCGGTAACGTTAAAGGTGGATTCAAGTCGGGTGAGGAGGATAGTGTGATCGATGGTGTCAAAGGCAGCGCTGAGGTCGAGGAGGACGAGAATGTTGAGGTTGCCAGCGTCAGAGGAGAGGAGAAGGTCATTGGTGATTTTGAGGAGAGCAGTTTCAGTACTGTGGTTGGACCGGAATCCGGATTGGAATGTTTCATACAGGTTATTGGCAGAGAGATGATGTTTGAGTTGAGTGGCTACAGCGCGTTCCAAAACTTTTGACAGAAAGGGTAGGTTGGAGATGGGTCTGAAGTTGTTTAGGGTGTCAGGGTTTAGACCAGGTTTTTTTAGAATGGGGGTAACAGCAGCAATTTTGAGGGAAGGTGGGACGATGCCTGTAGACAGGGAGGAGTTTATTGTTGCAATGATAAGTGGAGAGAGAGCAGGGAGGGAGGCTTTGACAAAGCTGGAGGGGATGGGGTCAAGAGTGCAGGTGGCAGTTTTCATTCCTATGAGGAGTTCAGAGAGGTCAGTAGGGGAGATTGGGGAGAACCGAGACAGGGGATGGCAGGACAAGGGGGGGCAGGTGGTTGGAGGGGGAGCGGGTGCGGCGGTGGTCAAGCTGTTGTAGATGTTGTCAATTTTGCGTTGGAAGAAAGAGAGGAAGGAGATGCAGTTGTCTACTGTGAATGACTGGGTGGTGGGGTTCAGGGGGCGGAGGAGTTTGTTTATTGTCGAGAAGAGTGCTTTTGGGTTTCCGGAGCCAGAGTGGATCATTTGAGAGTAGTAGGCAGAGCGGGCGCGGGAGAGGGCATCTTTGTAGTGTTGTAGGTGGTCCTTGTAGGCTTGGGAGTGAACTGTGAGACCCGTTTTATTGCGGAGTCTTTCAAGTTGGCGAGCACGAGCTTTCATCAGGTGGAGTTCAGGGGTAAACCAGGGAGCAGAATGGGTGAAAGAAACTGTTTTGGTTTTTACAGGCGCAAGCTGGTCAAGGCAGGAGGAGAGAGTGTGGTTGTAGTAGTCAGTGAGGTCGGAAGGGGTGTGGAGGTCAATGAAGGGAGAAGTGGACATTTTTTCAGAGAGGGTGGATGAGAATGAGGTAGGTGAAAGAGCGTTTAGCTTACGGAAGTTGATTGTGCGATAATGCCTTGGTGTTGGGGCGGGGATGTTGATGGTCAGAGTGATGGCTAAGTGGTCAGAGAGGGTGAGGTCGGAGCCATAGAGATGGTGCAAATTTAATCCAGTGGAGCAGACAAGGTCCAAAATGTGACCACGGATATGGGTAGGAAAGTCGACATGTTGAGTGAGGTTAAAGCAGGTGAGTAAATCAGTGAAGTCAGTGGTTATTGTGGAGTCAGTGGAGTCCATGTGGATATTGAAATCACCAAGGAGGAGGATTGAGGGGGAGAGGGAACATAGCTGGGTCAGAAAGTAGGAGAAGTCAGACAGGAATGATGGGTGTGGTTTGGGAGGGCGGTAGACGACAGCCATGACTGAATGCGTGCGACCATAGAGTTTTAAAGCCAGGTGTTCAAATGATGGAGCAGATGAGATGGAGATGAGGTTGGTCTTGATGTCTTGACGGTGGATAACGGCAATTCCACCACCTCGGCCCTCCGAGCGTGGTTTATTGACGTAGGAATATCCATTGGGTGTGGTGAGGTTGAGCGTGTAGTAGTCCAGAGGTTGTTGCCAGGTTTCGGTGAGACAGAGAAAGTCCAGTTTGTTATCCAGGATGTATTCGTTCAGGATGAGGCATTTGTTGTTGAGGGACCGGGTGTTGAACAGGGTGAGCTTGATGTTGTTTTGAACAGCAGGGATGAATTCAGGTGATTTAGCCAGGGTTCGTAGGCAGGAGGTGCGATCGTGTGCGTTGCTGTGACCAGGTGCGCTGGGACGAAGAGTGAGAGTGCGCTGAGCCGACCAGAGGACGGGGATGGAGTGACCTGATTGCAAATAAACAAACTTACGACCGGAGCCACGGTGAATGTACCTGGGTCGTCGGAGGAGTCCATTTGATTTAATGGCAGAGATGCATGATGGGGTGGAGCGGGTACCGAGCAGAAGAAGCCCTGCGGTGGAGTACCTCAGAGCCATGCCAGGCAGGAGCGAAGGGACGAGTACGAGGCCAAGGTCGAGGAGGCAAAGCGGCAAACGCAGCGGCAAACGACTGCAGCCGCTAATTAAGACCACAGCGGCAAACAGCCACCGCCGCAAACAACGGGAGCGGGCCTGGGGAAACAGTGGAGGAGCCGGGCAGGCGAAGCCAGGAGCAGAGCCGGGACCGAGCAGAGGGCAGACCCAACGGTCAAAAATCCGCCACGACCACCAGAAAAGCAAACTATGTACAATGGCCCAGTCGGAGAAGCGGCGAACAAGTAACGCCAGCGTCCTCTCCAGACCGGACCGGAAGCGGAAAATGCTTCTTGTCAAAGTTCTGGCAGAACATACACAATGTCCAGTTCATCTTAGTAGTACTACTGCGTAAAAACGGACATGCTTCAGCCGAAACACTCTTTCTTTCAGGATCTTTTTCGTTTTTCGATTGTTCCTTGGCTAGCTTAGCATTTATTTTCCCCTTGTGTGTGTATGCAGAGTAACATAGCTTATGCCATTTAAGTTTGGGGAGACTTTCTGGAGGCTCTGCAAAGAGAGTCGAAAGCCTGTCCACGGCTGATCGAAATTCATAGTGTCTAAGTTTGCATCGGAGCTCGGTCGCCTCTCTGATGGCAGCAATACCCTGGTTTGTCTGGTTGAAAATCGTATCTTTGACCTGGCTAGTTCCCTGACAAATGATACAAAGTTCAAACGACACATCCTCACGCTGTCGCTTGAGGCTGGCAATAGGTTCCATGGTTGGCCTGAGGGGAGAAACAGAAACCAAACTAAGCACCAGGCACGCATGTTCTGACCATGAAAACTACAACGTTGTATGATATACTGCAACAGCCCTTAAATGATCGAATAAGCGCAGGCAGTGTTGGCCCGGGTTTTAATCTTATTCTCAAAGACACAAAGTAAAGCTTCTTCAAGACAAAACATCTAACCGATATCACTAATTCATTAGTGGTAGATGCATTAGGCACTCATCGTCAATGCCCATGCCCTGCCTGTCTTTTTGCTACTGTTAGGTAAATGTACATGTATGTAGGCCTGCCTATGATGTGAGATGTCAAGCATACATTACACATTTGTATGTACATGTATCTCACCAAAGAAGAATGCATTCCTTTACTTTCATTTGATTTTATATTTCATTTTTTAACAATCTTAAAAAGACCCTTACCTGTACTCCTGAAATGTTTAATGCCTGATGCCTAGGGTACGAACTAGATGGCTTATGCTAGGCTATTAGATTCATTCTTCATCATTAAGGGTCTATTGAAGAACACCCTGCTCTGTCTGAATGGAAATGATTTGACAAACATGGCAAATGCATTGGGGTCAGAAAGATGAAGCCACTTTCACTGTTGAGTGAAAGGGATGGTTTCAAGTGCAAGTAACTGTTACGTCATTGCAAGACTTTCGCACTCATTGACCTTTGACCTATGTTGTTTACCGGTGACATTTAGATTCTGTCTTTATAAAATCTATCTCTAGACCATCAATAGGAGCATAAAAACTCTGCCCCATTGTGCATTTAGAGGTTAAACTGCAAGCAAATTACGCAAAAACTAATTGTCGCCCCTTACAGAGATAAAGGCAAATGAGCATAGATGTGTCCTCACGTTTTCCTTTAAAAATAAGATTTTGAAAAGCTTTAGCAACCTTACTAGACAAAATATTGTAAAATAATTGAAATGTACAGATAGGGGATGTAAAATAAAGCATTTTTTCAAAAAAATTGAATTTTGCACTCATTGACCTTTGACCTTGATTAGTGACCTAATTACGCATTTTTGGGCTTGGCAAACAACAGATTCATATTCAGCATGAAAAACTACCCCAGAAAAAGTGGTTTGTTTGCTTTTACTCAAAAATGCCTCAATCATTCTAGAAAGGCACATTTTCAGATTTTTTGACTAGGCTACACGGCGTTCACGGGCGCGAAGCTCGCCTTGGCTAACGCCACCATGCTCGCGCACCTGGCGCCCGATGCACCGATCGCCCTCACCACCGATGCCTCGGACTACGTGGTGGGCGCGGTGCACGAGCAATGGGTGCGTGGAGCTTGGCAACCGCTGGCGTTCTTTAGCCGGCAGCTTCGCCCGCCCGAACGCCGTTACAGTACCTTTGACCGCGAGTTGCTCGGACTTCACTTGGCGGTCAGGCACTTCCGCCATCTGCTCGAGGGCCGTGCGTTCACTGCCTTCGTCGACCACAAGCCGCTGATCTTCGCGATGGGCAAGGTCACCGAGCCGTGGTCGGCCCGGCAGCAGCGTCACCTCTCGGCCGTGTCCGAGTACACGACGGACATCCAGCATGTCGCGGGGAAGGACAACCCGGTGGTGGATTGCCTTTCCCGGGCCGTCGCCCACACAGTCCACCTCGGCATCGACTATGCCCGGATGGCAGCGGACCAGGCCGCTGACCCCGACGTCCAGGCCTTGCGGACCGCCGTCACGGGCCTCCGCGTCACCGAGGTGCCGTTCGACGGCGCGGGCGCGGCCCTCTTGTGCGACATGTCCCTCGGGCGTCCTCGCCCCATCGTGCCCGCGGGCTGGCAGCGCCAGGTGTTTGACGCCATCCACGGCCTGTCCCACCCGGGCGCGAGGGCCTCCCAAAGGCTGATCGCCGACAAGTTCGTCTGGCATGGCCTCCGGAAGGCCGTCCGCGGCTGGGCCAGGACGTGCCTCGCGTGCCAGCGCGCCAAGGTGCACCGGCACACCCAGGCCCCGTTGGCCCCGTTCACGGTGCCGGAACGCCGGTTTGACCACGTCCACGTGGACCTGGTGGGACCTCTGCCCCCCTCGCGGGGTTTCACCTACGTCCTCACCATGGTGGACCGCACCACCCGGTGGCCGGAGGCCGTGCCCTTGGCGTCGACAACGGCGGCCGATGTCGCGCAGGCTTTCATCGCCACCTGGGTCGCCCGGTTCGGCGCCCCCTCAGACATCTCATCCGACCGCGGCACCCAGTTCACCTCGGAGCTCTGGGGGGCGGTTGCGCAGGGGCTCGGGGTCCGGCTGCACCGAACCACGGCCTACCACCCCCAGGCTAACGGCCTGTGTGAGCGATTTCACCGCTCATTGAAGGCCGCGCTCCGGGCCACCCTCCGCGACGGCGGCTGGGTCGACAGGCTCCCCTGGGTCCTGCTGGGCCTCCGGACGGCGCCCAAGGAGGACCTGCGCGCATCCGCGGCGGAGGTGGTCTTCGGGCAACCGCTGCGGGTGCCGGGCGAGTTCCTCCCCGACTCCACGGCACCATGGTCCGCGGCACAGCAGCGCTCCGCTCTGCAAGAGACCGCCCAGAGGTTCGCCCCGGTGCCAACGGCATGCCACGGGCACCCACCGACGCACGTCGCCCCGGAGCTTCGCACGGCGGAGTACGTCTTCGTCCGCCACGATGCCCATCGGACACCACTGCGGCCCCCGTACGACGGGCCTTTCCGCGTGCTGGAGACCGGGGCGAAGCACTTCACCCTGGACATCGGCGGTACTCCTGACCGCGTTTCGGTAGACCGCCTCAAGCCGGCCCACCTCGATGTGGACCATCCACCGCCAGTGGCCCGACCCCCACGTCGGGGCCGCCCTCCTGCGGGTGGACCCCCGGCACCGCCCAGCCCCGCCGCCACGCCGCCCCCCGGTCCTGCACCCATCCCAGGGGCAGCCAGGGGCATCCCACCTGGCATCCCTGCACCCCGGATGCCGCCGATCGCCAGGGGGCGCTTCGGCCGGGTCATTCGTCTGCCCCGCAAACTGGCCCTCCAGGTGCGCGGGAATTCTGGGGGGGCGCGTGTGGCGGACACAAAAGCCCACTGGTGTGGTGACATCATTCCGCGCACCAAGTGGGCGGTGGCCACGCCCGAGGGGTAGGCGTGGCCTCATGGTATACACCGGGCACCCAGCCCGGAGCGGTACAGTGTTACAGTGTGCTCTTACAATAAAGACGTTTATATGTTACCGCTTGTCCGCTGCCTCCTTGCTCACAAGCAGCGCGCGTAACGCCGCGCTTTAATATATCACTGTAGACTTATGAACTCTGAGAAATGATTGAATATAATTGTTCACTCACAGTTTAAACATTTCAGCAAAAACGAAAAGCTGAAATAAAAAATGGAAAATGAAAATGAAATGAAAATGAAAATGGGGAATTAATTGAAAGTCATGCAAAATGTGTCCTGTTAAATTCCATGATGAGCAGTTAATGTTTACTCCCACCAGGGAGTAATGCGTTCGATCGTGTCCGTGTGTGTGTGCGTGTGTGTGTTCGTGTGTTTGTGAACAAGATATCTGGAAAAGTTCTGTACGGATTTGGATGAAAGTTAGTGGGATGATTGCCCTTGGGATAAGGAAGAATTCATTCCTTTTTGGTGAAGCCCAGGATATTATTCTGGATCCAGGAATATTTTTTGGGAATTTTTTCGGGAATATTTTTCTTCTGTTTTCCTTTAAATACCATTTTCTCTGCAATGATTGAAGCGATTGAGAGCAAATTTTCACCATAGGAGGGACTCGGTCTGTAGAATACTTTTTATGGTAATTATGACGTCACGTGTCACGTGGTTCGGCCGCCATATTGTTTTGAGTGAAAAACACTAAAATCCAATTTTCTCCAAAACGCCTGAACAGATCGAGGCCAAACTTTGCAGGCAGAATCGCATACCCATGACGAACAAAAAAGTCAGCGAGTATGACGTCATGCATCACATGGTTTCAGAGTTATGACGTTTTTAAGCACAAACATTTAAAACCTAGCTCCTCCCTCATTTGTGATCCAATCGAGGGGAAACTTCACAGATCTGTTCAGCATATCAGTCTACTAAAATGTCCTTTTGGAATTTGCGATATGTCACGTGGTTTGGCAGAGATCGTTAATTAAACGCAAAACATAAAAACATTTATATCTCTTGAACCACTTCATTGATCGCCGTGAAACTTCATACTTTAATAGAAGTCATGAAGAGTAACAAGTGTGCAAAATTTGAAGATCATTGGATTTACGGTCTGGAAGCTAGAAGTTGTTATTGCGTGAAGAAGAAGAGCCTTCGCCTGTGGACGATTAATTATTTATCACGTGTACAGACCACAGAACTCAAATAGACGTAGAAGAACTATGCAGGCCGCTGTGTGGCCCCTCCGCCGCAACGCGGCAGCCATTTTAGTTAGCGCAAGACACCTCCGCTTTCTGCGTACTGATAGGCCTATTGTTAACACTAGGGCATGCCCGTACTATATATATGCCCGTACTATATATCTATCTAAAATTATATCCCCCCCCTCTATTTACATGAAATGGTTTGGTCCATTCGCAACGCCAAAGCGAACGGCGAACGGCTTGCGAGTACAGTGACAATCCCCCCCCCTCTATTTACATGAAATGGTTTCGTCCATTCGCAACGACCACAGAACCCCCCCCCCCTATATTTACATGGAATGGTTTGGTCCATTCGCAACGCCGGCACACGCGATCGTTCGCTGCTCTCTGATTGGTTGAATCGTTTTTTGGACATAGCTCGGTAAGTAATTGTCCGATTAATATGAAACCTTGAAAAGGCACATCCTCGGGTCCCCAGCAATATACCTGGCAAGTTAAAAGTATATCGGACCCGTGGTTGTCGAGAAACAGCGGTCACAGACAGACAAACGTACAAACGTACAAACGTACAGACAGAGATTACTGGAATTATAGATAGACTAGGGCATGCCCGTACTATATCTATATCTAAAATTATATCCCCCCCCCCCTCTATTTACATGAAATGGTTTGGTCCAAAGCGAACGGCTTGCGAGTGGTGACAATCCCCCCCCTCTATTTACATGCAATGGTTTGGTCCAAAGCGAACGGCTTCCGGAGTTTGGTAAAGAAATCGCCATCGCGTGCACAAACGCGCAGGAAAGCGAATGAATCGCAAATTCGTTTTTATTAGTTGTAAAACATAGTTTAACGCCAACATAGTTTGCAAACGTGAAATAAATGAATACGCTCTCAAATGTGCCGTCCGAGGCAGAGTGTGTCCGCCACGTTCGGCACACGCGATCGTGCGCTGCTCTCTGATTGGTTGAATCGTTTTTTGGACATAGCTCGGTAAGTAATTGTCCGATTAATATGAAACCTTGAAAAGGCACATCCTCGGGTCCCCAGCAATATACCTGGCAAGTGAAAAGTATATCGGACCCGTGGTTGTCGAGAAACAGCGGTCACAGACAGACAAACGTACAAACGTACAAACGTACAGAGATTACTGGAATTATAGATAGATGAGCAGTGTGAATGTTCAACAAATATCAGCAATATGCCTTCTTGTGCTGCAATAAACTGTACAAATCGACTTGTGAAAGGTTCTGGGAAAACATTCCACAGGTAAGTAATTTATTTTTCTTAATTATGAAGAGTTTACTCGCCAAACTCTAGTTAAACTTTCACGTTATGCACAGATGTAGTTTTTCGTTTATGTAGTCCCATCTGTTAGTTTGTGTGTGTTTGTGTGTGTGTGTGTGTTTGCGGATTTGTCAGTGCATTTTGACTTGAACTTAAGGACTCTAGCTCTTAATCTCTTCTCTCCCAATTTTGTTGAGCCACACACAATTTTGGGCTGTTAGGAGATGCATAAACATGTTCAGTTATCAAGGATCTAGGTTAACATTTGTCGTCTAATTAGACTAATAGGGTTGTATTTTGTAATCGCTTTCTTTATCGTTAGTAATTGTTACTTTGTGGAAAATATTGGTGTGACGCGTGAGTGAGTGCAATCTGTGCCCATTTGCCCTAGTTAATCATAATGTAGGGTGAGAGCCAAGATAACATTACGAGTTTAACTGATAAAAGAAATAAAGCTTGATAAAGTATTTCCCTTGCTGTGTGTACAATGTCGCCAAGCAAAAAATATTGGGGGCTGGAGTATGGTCTAGTGATTGAATTTTCGGACACTATACCGTATATAGAGTGTAGAAAACATGTGGGGGGCAGGCGCGTAGGAAGCAGTTTTGGTTGGGGGGGGGGGGGGGGGCAAAGACCCAAGGGGGCTCACAAATTTTGTCTTTTCTTTTGAATATAGATTTCCCAAGGATGGTTCAACCCTTCAGAAAGAATGGCTCGTAAAGATGAGGAGGGACAAGTGGACACCCAGCAAGTATGCCAGCCTATGCTCGGATCATTTTGATGCTGAGTGCTTTGACCGTACTGGCCTGATAACCAGACTTCGCCAAGGTTCAATTCCAACCATTTTCAACTTCCCAAATCATCTCCAAAAGGTGAGTAAAATTCAGAATTCTTGCATTAGGCCGGTTTACTAACTAAAGAATAGAGGCCAAAATAAAATAAAATAAAATTTTCCTTCCAAACTTTCTGACAACCAAAAATATATATCATAATAAATGAATGAATGAAAAATACAAAATAAACATTTTAATCAATCTAAAGTTCCGATGAAGTTTAAGCTACCATTGAAATGCAGACAAATTGTCTGATCCATTCCAAAGGCAGTAACACATACATGTACTATACATATATAATTTGTGAATTTTGGGAAACTGAACTAGTCTAGTTATACATTTTCTTTTGTTTATTTTTATCTTTGTCACTTTTAGACTGTGAAACAGCGCAAACCACCTCGTCCAAGAACCAGCCAGAACGACTCTCCAACTTCGTCTTCAGAAACACCACAGTGCTTGGCGGGTTCATCCAGCAAGGCACTGCCTACATCTCCAATCAAGCAACATCATCATGACCACACTTACTTTGTTTCGGATAGTCCAAAGGGTGTGAAACGTAAGCTGGACAAAATGCAAGATATTGTCATCTCTCATCAAAAGCGACTCAAAAACACTCAACGTAAATCTCGTAGACTTCGGAAAAAAGTCGACACTCTAGAGACCGTGGTAAACACCCTGAAACAGAAAAATCTTATGTCAGAGCAAGGACTAGACATGCTTCAAGCATCCTGCAATGTCCCCGCAGAACTGATGAAGCGTTTGGTGAATAGTGCAGCGGCATAGCAAACCAATTGTGCATTTTGTGATGGAAGCACCAAATTTGGCAGAATGATAGAATATTATATGGAGAACATTTTCAGATATGGAACCACTTTGGAATTCACCCCAATGTGGCCGCCATATTGGATTTCAAAATGGCGGCTTAAAAATCTTTAATTACAAATATTTCTGGTTCTATACCAGCTTCAGCCTTGATTTTAGTGTCTGGATGTACAAACCTGAGGTCAAGGAATTGAATGGTTCTACTTAGAAGTTGATTTACTGACGCCATATTGGATTCCAAGATGGCGGCTTCCGAAAATCTGCTGACCGATATCTCTGGTTCTATGCCAGCTAGATACTTGATTCTGGTGTCTAGATGTACATTTCTGAGGTCAATGAATGGAATGGTTGTATCGAAATATGTTTTAATGCACATAAGCAACTGATAATCCCATATTACGTACATTGTATACACACGTTCAGCAAGAGAACTAGCGAGCGTATTGCATCAAGTCGAGCACTTGGATTTTCAGTTAGGCCCACTGCCCCGCCATCGCCTTTGACCGTGGCATTGTTTTGTTCATGAGCCTGGTCTAGGGAGATGGCGGAGAAAGCATGCCTAGTCTTCTTGGATGTGAAGTGCCCCGCATGGAACTTGGCAGCAACATCTGGGTGTTTCTCTGCAATGCCAACCATGTCCCTGATGTGGACTGGTAACCAGCGAGCATAGTGGATATGGTCCAATGCAGCGAACCATGCAGCTAGCTCTGGTAGGGTGTCCATGTACAGCGTGAAGTTGGACTCTCTCAGTGAACGTATGTAGAGGAGTATACAGAGCTCCAGGTTAAGTACAGTGGCCCAGTACTGAAACTGTGGACATGCCGCTGCTCTCTGGTCACACCATGCCTCGAACTCCAATGGTTCCTCATCTCTTGCAGTTGCTTTTTCGTTGTATATGTCATATGCACGATGCTGCAGTATGTGTAGGGCAGCAACAGTTACTTGGTGGGCGCGTCTTGTACGGCTGACGTGAGCTGCACGCAAGAAGGAGTCTGCTGTGCCAGCTGTTGCTATCTCTGCCTGAACCAATGCCTGTGTCCAACCGCTGTCTTGCAGCCAGTCTCCTGCTGTCTTCAAAGCTGCCATCTCTGTGTGTAGACCACCCAGCATGACCACAAAGAGATCTTCACCATGTGTGTCTGGCCAGTTCCATTGCACCTGCTTAGCGATCGCATAAAGTGGTTGGTCCAGTGTGACGACGGGTATCTGTCCAGGGTTTAGCTCATTGATCGCTGCTTTCACGACATCCATGGCATGGCGGATCATTGGCACTGAGTGGGCTTGGTCATGGAAGAGGGGAAGCAAGGCAGTGGGTGTGACTGTGATACTAGCATCCTTGGCCGATTGGTTCTCTGCGTGATGTGCAGCCCAAGAAATGTTTCCTGGATTCTGTGTGTCACCACTGTCACATGCATCCTTCACAGTCTGGAGCCACCTTTTCTCTTTATCCAGTTCAGCTTGTGCAGGATTCCTCTGCAGCGACGCCTGGGTTCCAGCTGGTACAGGGTGGCTTTTGGCAAGTGAACTAACTGGTTGTACATCTGTGTAATACCGTGGAAGGTCCTCCACAGTCTTGACATTTGAGACACCCCCGATGATGACAATACCTCGGTCTGTGCCTTGATTGTCATAGTCTGAATGTTGTATCAATGAAATACCAGTTCCGTGGAAGGAGTCGTGTGCTGTCGTGGAACTGGGATTGTGGTCTATATTATCCACAGCTGATGTGGTGAACACTCCACCGCGGAGCTTTGGGGGACAGACCACCTTCTCCGCCCGAAAGCGCTGACAGACCCCATTCCCCAGCTCTGCAGAGACCCGTAGCACTCTATCATAGGCAATGCTGATCCCTAGTCCAGATAATGTGTCAACCAGTTCCCTCTTTCTCGTATGGGCTTGAAGCATCAAGCCAAGATATATTGGCAAAGGAGTCTCTTGACTAATGCTGTGTCGTACGTCTGTGCCTGCACCTCTCCTCTCATGCTTCACACTGTTGTATTTGAGAAGTTGAGCTATTGTCACAGACGCCGATGCCGATGACTGACATGCCTGATCTTTGATGCCTGCACCCTCTAAAATCATGGAGACCATTGTCAGCAGCAGTTGTGGCACAGACTCTTCTTGACATTTGTTTGAGAAGGACCCATTGAAAGGCTGAGATGACTGGAACATATCCTTCCTTATAATCCCTGCAGCTCGTGCCAGGTGCACAACATCACTGTCAATATCATGTTGACATGCCTTGGCTAATGCACTGCCAATGTCTTCCTGAAACACCAGCAGGACATCTCTTCCCTGCCTGTGCTCCTGCAGATCAGGGAAGTGTGCCAGGATACGCTCCTTGAGTCTGGTTGTATGGACTCGTGTTTCCAGCACAACTCCGAACTGTTCCATTCTCATTGTGTAGAGCTTGGTGAGGTCTGCCATCTTGAATACAGGAGCAGTGTCTTCTTCTTTAGCAGTTTCCTCTATGTACGTTACCAGTTCAGCAAGGACTATTGCTGAAATGACATCTACCATGCTCTGGCTTTGCTCAGCAAGCTTTTTTGCTGCCCTCACGCGGTTGTATAGGGATGTCAAACATTTCTTATGGTACTTGGCCTCTCTTGCGACCATGTCCCCAGCACTCAGTTGGGCTAACAAAGTGGTATCCTGAAGAAACTCTGCAGCCTTGCGAACGTGTTTATCTAGTTCCAATGTCGCTGCTTGATGAAACTCCAAACCAAGCTCTTGCTGGCAGAAGAAGCACAAATTGTCGCATATGCTATCAACACAAGCTGCCTGAGACCTAGTAAGCTTGTACTTATCTGTGATTGTACTGGGGATAGGGCTTCCCTCTGGATGACTTCTCTTCTGTACCCGCTGTAGCTTGGTAGTGTTATATTTCACCCTGCATGACTTGTGCCACTTGGCTTGGTGGGCAGCTAGAGTGGCAGCTATCCCTTGGCCTTCATCCAGTCGTTGCAAGTCCACGTCTTGTGGCAGCTTGCCTAGTTTATTGAATGCTGATAGATTGTCTTCAAGTGTCTTGTATCCAGCACCTGCATCAGTTCTTTTCGTGACAGCAGGACACTGTAGGGACTCTCCTATATCAACTTGACACAGAACACAGAGTTCCCAGTCCAGTGGCGTCTTTGGCGTTGAAGTTACATGCTTGGTAACATGAACTAACTTGAACTGCTTCGACATGATTGAAACCTGGATGGAGCAAACAAACAAAAAAGTCGTTTAATTAGGGGTTAATCAACGGACCAGCATGTTTTATCTACAGGACAATACACGACCCCCCCTGAAATTTGACACCAAATGACCTCTTTTAGGGGTATTTTTGGCCGAAATTTTCAAATTTTTCACTCCCCAGACCCCTAGATGTTCCCTTGAGCTCAGAATCGCCGCTGTAATGTGTCTACTGATGTTAGAAAAGATATAGGGTGAATGGGGCAATAATTGTGCCTGTAGGATTTGTTTCCGCCACCCCCCCTAAGGGTTACAGATTTTTAAAGCCGCCATTTTGAAATCCAATATGGCGGCGACCTTGGGTGAATTTCAAAGTGGTTCCATATCTGAAAATGTTCTAAATATAACATTCTATCATTGTGCCAAATTTGGTGCTTCCATCACAAAATGCACAATTCTTCTTAAATTTTTGCTATGCCGCTGCACTAGAAGGCTAAGTGTGACTGGAGGTGAACTCCCTCAAGCGTCTCGTCTTACTCAGGCCATTTCATCTGCTGTTCTTGCCGAAGTGAATTGCCACACCATTTTTGGTTCCCTGTCCGATCATATGTTTGATTGCGAGGCAGATAAGAATCATATGTACATTCTCATAAAGCGTATTGCTTCATCGTACGTCAAGATCCGAATGCATCATCTTGCCCGATTGAAGAATGAGAAGTTGAGTGGACCATTTGTAAGAAAACAATTATCAAAATTAATCTTGTTCAAACACCAGTGAGCTTTTATACAGAGATTTCTTCGGATGGCTTGTGAAAATGACATTCACATGTTGTAATGGCATCATTATTGTTTGTAACACAAGTACTGAATACTCCAGTACAATATACTTCACTGTGCAAACATTTTGAACTGTTAACTTTGCCCAATACAATCTTGCATAGGTCAATTATTTTCCTCAGTCGAGCATTTTTACCTGTTTATGGAAAATGTTAGTTCTTTGATGCCAAATTGCTCCCGATATTGTCAAATCAATTTTGTTTTTCCGAGAGACTTGACTTGGGCAAAATTACTTGTACTAGCATTTATCATATGTTTTTAATGCTTTTTCTACGGGAAATATATATATCTGTATTGTATTTTGACTGAATGGAAATATTGGAAAATACATTACTAGAAAACTAAGAAAAATATTCATGTTTGTTCTTGTGTTTTAACGTGCATATTAAATTGCATTCATCATTATAGATTCATAGAATAGATTTAAAGAATTAACAAATAGTAGAAAGAGAGAGGGAGAGAGCATATAGTAGAAAGAGAGAGCGAGAGAGAGAGAGAGAAAGAGAGAGAGAAAGAGAGAGTGAGTGTGTGTGGGGGGGGGGGGGGGAGGGAGGGGGAGGAAGGGAAGATGTAAAAACATGACCAGAAGGGGAAGATAGTAGAGTGAGAGAAGGGAACAGGAATGAGGGGGAGGAGGGGGGGGGTAGTGGAGAGCAAAAAAAAGTCAAGTTCTGTGATGGAGAAACTATCATACTGAGAATTGGCATGAGAAGGGAGTGGAAAGGGGGAGAGAGAGAGAGAGGGGGGGGTTGTGTGTTTGTTTTTAGAGCTGGAGAGACAATTATGTTGAGAACTGGAAAATAATAGAGGAAGAGAGGAGCAGGAAAGAGAAGGAGGGAGAGAGTGGTAAAAAGTACATGAGAAAGGAGCAATAGGCAGAAAGTGAAAGAGAGGGAGAGGGGGTACAAGAACCAGCAAATAGTAAGGAGTGAGAGATTAGCAGCTAGAGATGAAATGGAAAACTACCGGGGAATTCGGATAAACTATGTCAAGATGCCAGGAAAATGCTTCGACAGAGATTTAAATTATGAATAGAATTCATAAAATAGTGTTTAAAAGCAACACAACACCGTCCAATATAAAAATTCACGTCCACTCATCCACTTCCACTAGGCCTAGCTAGCCCACACGTTCGCCTATTCAGTTCTTGCGCTAACTAAAATGGCGGCGTGAGCGCACGAGCGGGGCCACCGCTGTGTGTGTGTCGTGAACGGGCATAGTTCTTCTACGTCTATTTGAGTTCTGTGGTACAGACTTGCAGGCATCGTTTGACACAATCTCCTGGGTTAATTTGAACCTCAAATAAAATTATAATTCCAGATTTGTCAATGGCTGATATATATTAACAAACAAATAAAACAGATTTGGCAAAATTCCAACTTTTTAAAAAAAAGATCGCATATCCACCCAGGGTTGTGAGAGCCTGAAGAAGAAGACACCTCGCATGGGCTTCCCAGACCAAATAAATAATTCTGGTTCTGGCTCTGCGATTTTCAGGTTTATTACTCCCGCAAGGGAGCAATGCATTCGATCGTGTCCGTCCGTGTTTGTGTGTGTTCGTATGTTCATGTGTTCGTGTGTTTGTGAACAAGATATCTGGAAAAGTTCTGAACGGATTTGGATGAAAGTTGGTGGGATGATTGCCCTTGGGATAAGGAAGAATTGATTCGTTTTTGGTGAAGCTCAGGATATTATTCCGGATCCAAGAATTTTTTTTGGAAATTTTTTTGGGAAAGATTTTTTCTGTTTTACTGCGTTAAAGCTTTTATTCTTATTCTTAAATGATGTTTTTCTCCTCTAATTCCGAGATATATCAAAATTAATTCTCTGACAGTTAGGGCTTACTTTCTTTTTCATTTATTGTTTTGGGGAGAGGGGATGTTGAACAAAACGTATTATTCCAACTAACCCCACGGCGGGAGTATGCGCTCTACTGAGTGGCGTTCTAGTTGTGAAAATGTTATCATTCCTACCATGAATATAACTCAAAAGAAGTTGTCTGATTCTTCCAAATTGTCAAAAATGGCAACTTTTGTGAAAGTTTTTTTAACCTTTTGGTTTAAAAAAAAAAATCTCTCAGAAGTCACCGACAAACACTCAAGGAGGGGAGGTACAGCAGGTACATTCTTGCGTTAACAATTCTAACTGTTCTGACTTGCCTAACTATGAACACTTACAGCATCAGGCATTCCTGGTCTCTTATAAACGTCACCTGAGCCCATTGTGTTGGTGGTCAAACTCGTGCTATTTGCATTAAGTGTCGATTAAAGGATATTACCTTGACAAATTGTACCACACACTTACCTTCATAATCATTTGGTCAGGCACAAGACGCGGTGTATGATGGGATGAAGAAGGATATTTACATCCAGTTATAAACCCAATTGTTTTGATAGTTCTTTTTTAAAGGAAACTGTTCTACTGATTTAACAATTACTGCATTGTGTGGTGATGTAATCCTATTCGTCCACCACTCAATGGATGTTGCTTGTTTTAGTTTCAGTAACTAGGGCATGCCCGTACTATATATATGCCCGTACTATATATCTATCTAAAATTATATCCCCCCCCTCTATTTACATGAAATGGTTTGGTCCATTCGCAACGCCAAAGCGAACGGCGAACGGCTTGCGAGTACAGTGACAATCCCCCCCCTCTATTTACATGAAATGGTTTCGTCCATTCGCAACGACCACAGAACCCCCCCCCTCTATTTACATGGAATGGTTTGGTCCATTCGCAACGCCGGCACACGCGATCGTTCGCTGCTCTCTGATTGGTTGAATCGTTTTTTGTACATAGCTCGGTAAGTAATTGTCCGATTAATATGAAACCTTGAAAAGGCACATCCTCGGGTCCCCAGCAATATACCTGGCAAGTTAAAAGTATATCGGACCCGTGGTTGTCGAGAAACAGCGGTCACAGACAGACAAACGTACAAACGTACAAACGTACAGACAGAGATTACTGGAATTATAGATAGATGACCTCTCGTACCTGCATAGTCTGCACTTTCAAAGAGGAACTCTTCATGTATCAACCGACCTGGTGGAAGGTGCGGTAAGTTTGGAGTGGGTCTACACTTGGTCCTGTGGTTTCCAGTGTTGGTAGGTTCAATCCTCCAAGTCTAACTTCATATGGTTGTTATATTACATATGGAATTATTATTAACACATATTATATACAGAATATGGAATTCGAATTTGGTGAAGATCCAGATCTGGAACCAGATACGAGAATTTTTAAATTACCTCCGCCACCAAAGGTGGATGGAGGTTATGTTTTCACCCATGTCTGTCTCTTTGTCCGTTTGTCTGTCTGTCCGTTTGTGAACAAAATATCTCAAAATGTTGTGGACGGATTCGGACGAAATTTGGCTGAGATGTAGCGTATGGGACAAGGACGAAATGATTCGATTTTGGTGAAGATCCGGATTCGGATCCGGCTACTATAATTTTTAAGTGATTCTTCACCATTGAGAGATTGGGCCAAAAACGATATACAGCACGATATCTCAAAAAGTTATGGACGGATTTGGACGAAACTAGGTGGACCGGTTGGGTGTATGACAAGCATGATTCGATTCAATTTTGGTTAAGATCTGAATATGGATTCGGATATGAGAATTATTTAATTTATTAAGTTATTCTTCACCATTGGGAGATAGGGCGAAAAACGATACAACAACAACAACAACAACATGCATTTTAAGGCCATTTTCCCTGCTAGAGCGGGGGTTAGCCTTGCGGTCCCCATGACAATCTTCTCGATTTTTACCCGATTTTCTGCATCTCTCCTTGTTAACCCCCTTGCCCGCATTTCTTCTTCCACCATCTTCAGCCAAGTCTTTCTCGGTTTTCCCCGCCCTCTACTTCCTTCTACATTCATTTCCATCACTCTTCTCAACCAGTCACTTTCATCCTTCCTCAACACATGACCAAACCATCTCAACCTGTTCCTCTTCACAGCATCAATCACAGGCTCCATTCCCATCATCTTTCGCAATTCATCATTTGTCTTCCTCTCTCTCAACGATACTCCGCACATCCACCGAACCATTCACATTTCCACCCTTTCCAGCCTTCGTTGCTGCTCTGTGTTCATTACCCATGTCTCGCTCCCATAAATCATAACACTTCTCACACATGCAGCATACACCTTTCCCTTCAGCTTCAACGACACTCCCCGCCCCATCAGCACGCCACTCAGTTCCCGAAACTTCTTCCATGCACATCTCACTCTAGCAACCGTTGCCGAGTTTGATCCACCTTCTCCATTCAGCATGTCTCCGAGGTAGCAAAATGTTTTCACACCTGCCAGCTTCACGCCGTCTCCAAGATCCAACTCAATATTTCCTCCATCTGCAGCTCCCTCTGTGCACACCTTACATTTGAATGTATCTGCCACACTGGCTAATGACCCTCTCAGACCACTACATTTTTGATGAACCCACTCAGCGGACATTGTACATTGAATGGAGTTCACTCCGACACCCTTCCTGCACACGGTACATGGCCACTGCCCAGTTCTTTCCACCTCACCACATGCTTTACCACTTGCCATCACCTTCGTCTTTCCGATATTAACCTTCAGACCTTTTGTCTCCATACATTCCTTCCACTTGTTCATCTTTTCCTTCAGTCCATCCATACTTTCTGCAATCAACACCAGATCATCCGCATACAACAACTCCCATGGTAAACCCTCCTTTACGTTCTGAGCCAGCACCTCCAACACAGCTACAAATAGTAGTGGACTTCGTACCGACCCCTGATGCGCTCCCACCTTCACCTCAAACTCACCACTGTTCCCGTCCTTCGTCCGTACAGCTGTGTGCGCTCTTTTGTACATTGCCATCACTACTCTGATCAACCATTCCTCCACTCCTAACTTCCTCAATGCCCATGTCAATACGTCGCGTGGAACCCTATCGAATGCTTTCTTCAGATCAACAAACCCAAGAAAGAACTTCTTCCTCTTCTCCATGTACTTCTCCTACAACTGCCTCACAATAAAGAGCGCGTCTGTCGTTCCTCTTCCTGACATAAATCCAAACTGTATTTCGTCGATCTTCACCTTCTTCCTTATCCTCCTCTCCAACACCCTTTCCAATAGCTTCATTCCATGCTCCAATAACTTTATCGATCGGTACGAGCCACACTCCCGAGGGTCACCTTTCCCCTTGTATGGAGGGACGAGGGTACTCAGTTCCCACTCCACTGGAATGCGGCCTTCTTTCACCACCAGATTACAGATCTCTGTCATTCTCTTCACACCCCAACTTCCTGCTGCCTTCAACATATCTCCCACAACTCCCGTCGGCCCTCCCACTTTTCTACTCTTCATTGCTTTTATCGCTTCCTCAACTTCCTTCTCAGTTATCTTCTCTGCCAGTCCGAAAACTGGGTTACTCTCTATGTTGCCATCCCATTCATTCTCTGTATTCAACAGCATTTCCATATATCTTTTCCATCTTCCTTTAATTCCATCTGGGTCCACAACGATTTGTCCCACTTCATCCTTCAAGCAACTCACCCCCATCACATCACACCTCTCTTTCGCTATCTGCGTTGCAATTCTGAATACCACTCTCTGACCCTCTTCCGAATCAAAGCGTTCTCCGAACATTTTCCTCCATGCCTCCTGCGCCTTTACTTCCTCTTTCTTTGCAGCCTTCTTGGCTGCCTTATAACTTTCATGCTCTGCTTTTTCTGCCCCCATACCCTTCACCTTCTGCCACTCCTTGAACTTCTTCCTCTTCTCGTCAATCCTCTTTCCAACTTCATCATCCCACCACCATGTTTCCGAGTGCCTCGGTGGTCCTTTTGTCCATCCACATACCTCACTAACGGCTCCCAACAGACTATCTTTCATTGACATCCAACCACTTTCAAGCTCAACCACATCATCCTCTACCCTACTCAGCCTCTCTTTTAATGCCTCCCTTACTGTCACCTCTTTCAACCTCCACACCTTCATTCTCGGTTGGTACTTTATCCGCCGAGCTCTCTTCGCACCTTTCACCCTTATGTCGCAGACAACCAAGTGGTGCTCTGAAACAGCCTCGTCCCCCGTTATCACGTTTGTGTCCCGGAGGTGCCCCCTATCCCGCCGACGCACCATCAGGTAGTCAAAGGTTGTTGTCGACCCACCTGATGTGTATGTATCAAGCTTATTATCCTCTTTCTGGAACTGAGTATTACAAATCAACAAATCAGCTCCATCAGCAAACTCCAAAATCCTTTCACCTTCTCCATTTCTCACACCATATCCGTAACCTCCGTGAACTCCCTCAAAACCGTCCATTCTCCTTCCCACATGTCCATTTAGGTCTCCTCCTACCACAACAACTTCCTCATCTTTCACGTTTTCCATCAGCTTCTCGATCGCACACCAGAACTTGTCCTTCTCTTCATCGCTCCGACCAAGCTGCGGAGCATATCCCGAGATGACGTTCACCAAGATCTTTCCAATCATCATTTTCACCATCATCAACCTATCACTCACTCTAGTCACACTCACCACACTGTCTACAAACTCCTCCGAAAACAGGACACCAACACCATTCACGCCCTCCGGGCACCCTTGCCACACAAACTTGTATTTCTGTGCCTGCCTGCCCTTCACCATTCTCACACCACTTCCCTTCCATCTCGTCTCTTGCACACAGCATAATTATGTCCACTCTTCTTCTGACCAATACTTCCACCACTTCTCCTGATCTCCCTGTCATTGTCCCTGCATTCCATGTCCCAAACCTCAGAAACCGATCTCCACTTCGGGCTGTACCCTGCCCATATGTGGTTGTAATTGTCATGGTTCTCTTTTTGAGGCAATGTTTTTATGGCCGGATGCCCTTCCTGACGCCAACCCTCTTCGTCGCCTCCGACGACACGCAGGGATACGGTGTACCTATTCTAAACCAAGGTACACACAGCGAAAAACGATACAAAGCAGGATATCTCAAAAAGTTATTGATGGATTTGGACGATACTTGTTGGACAGGTTGTGTGTGCAACAAGGAAGAATCGATTGAATTTTGGTGAAGATCCGGATCCGGGTCCAGCGAGAAGAAATTTTTAAGTGATTCTTCACCATTGAGTGATATGGCCAAACAGGTGGAGGTATGCTTTCTACTGAGTGCCGTTCTAATTTTTTAACCGATTTTTTCCACCATTGAGAGATAGAATCAAATACAATATTTCAAAAAGTTGTGGACAAACTCGTACCAAACAAGGTGAATGAGTGGATTAGGTTACAAGAACAAGCCGATTCGACTTTACTTTAGGTCCGGATCCAGATCCGACCTATCAGTGGATACAAAACGAAAACTGTACAAACTGGCGGAGGTATGCACTCCACCGAGTTGTAGTTACCTATGCCACCGAAAGTGGATGGACGTTACGTTTTCACCTCTGTCTGTTTCACTTTGTCTGTCGGTTTATTACTTGTGAAAATCGAAGTTGTTTGTCACCGGCCTACAGGTCACAATTCTAAACTGATCGTCATGAAACTTCACCAAGTTGTAGAAGTCGTCACAATTGAGAAGCCTATTGATTTCGAGGTCAAAGGTCAAACGTCATCTGGAAGTCAAATTTCTAAAATCGCCATTTTAATCCGATTGACTTGAAAATTGAATAGCATTTGTATATTGAGTCACTAAATTGGGAAACCAGCTATTTTTGAGGTCAACGGTCAACTCAAGGTCAAACTTCCAAAATCATCAATTTTCATCTGAAAAATCATCAATTTTCATCCGATTGACTTGAAAATTTAACAGCATTTGTATATTGAGTCACCAAATTGGGAAACCAACTATTTTGAGGTCAAAAGGTTAAAGGTCAACTTTAGGTCAAAGTTCAAAAATCATCAATTTTCATCCGATTGACTTGGAAGTTGAACAGCATTTGCACATTGAATCACTAAATTGGGAAACAAACTATTTTGAGGTCAAAAGGTTAAAGGTCAACTTGTGGGTTTGCAAGTATCGTGCACTGCATGACGTCTTCTTGTTTGTCTGTTTGTGAACAGGATATCTCAAAAACTTGTGGATGGATCTGGACGAAATTTGGTGCAGAGGTTGGGTATGTGTCGGTAATGAAATAATTAGATTTCCATAAAGATCCGAATCCGGATCCGAATCAGAAAATTTTTGAAGTGATTCTTCACCATTGAGTTATCGGGCTAAAACGGATATTAGTACAACGGATAACAACAACAATTGTGCATTTTATGAGAAAAGCATGAAATTTCTAACATAGTTAGTGCATACCATAAGGTTTATTTTCAGGTGGGGAGAGAAGTCAGATTTGACCTCTGAGGACCGTGAGAGGTCAAATCCAAAATAGCCGCAAGTCCACCGAGTCTAATGTTCAAACGCGCTTAATTTTGGAACCAAAAGGTGGAGAAAAACATTATAGGTGTCATTTCCAACTAAATTGAGGATGCTCCTGATGAGCTGTGGGTTGCCTTTGGTGTCGGGTCAAGCTTTCGTTACATAGCTGTTCACGAAATGGTTGCCACATTGAATCCAACACAGTGTCTGACTCTCCCAATCTTTCACGCTTTCACCGGGTGTGATACTGTATCTGCATTCGCTGGCAGAGGAAAGAAGACTGCCTGGGAAACTTGGAAGTCTTTCTTGGAGGTGAATGATGCTTTCAATGAACTCCTAGGCATGCCAAGTGAGGTCAGTGAAGGCTCAATGTTACTGCTGGAGCGATTTGTGGTGCTGATGTACGACCGAACCAGTGAGAGCACGGAAGTGAATGATGCCAGGAAACAGCTCTTCACACAGAAGTGTAGAACTCGAGAGAACATTCCTCCAACCCAGGCAGCACTCAAGCAGCACATCAAGCGCACTTGCTACCAGGCCAACTGTTGGATCCAGGCATTGGTCATGGATCCCGAGATGCCAGACCCATCTGACTGGGGCTGGACAAAGGAGACAACTGCGTGGCAGCCTCTTTGGACCACTCTCCCTGAAGCATCAAAATCGTGCCAAAATCGATCCACTGTGGCTGCAAGAAAGGGTGCACTGGACGCTGCAAGTGCCAAAGCTGCACTCAAGTGCACTGCACTGTGCTTCTGTTCTGGAGACTGTTAGATTTTGATCATTACCAATTTTCATCATTGCACTTGATTTAATGTAAGCTTTTGTGGACATACTTGGTTAACTACAGTTATTTTTTCAGAGGTTATTGCATCATTCCTTGCAGTGTAAACACTTTTTTTCATCATTCTGGTCTTTGGGTGTTCTGTACCTATCCCTCCTTGTACCTGAAAAAAATAAAGTTTTAAAAGTTCAAATGAACTTTTTCCAATAGCAGTTCCAACTGCAGTATCATAAAAATAGATATTTAACGTAATTTGACCTTAGCCTAAATGCATGTCCTTGAGTTCTGGCGATCTCAAAAGTATCGCCAAATGAATGGGCATCCCCAATTTACAGACTTGGCATTTAATATGGATTTTTTTTTTCTTGACTTGGGTTTACTTTCTGAACTCGGTATATCAATCTGGTGAGTTTATTTTCTGCTTCGGTGATTTCTTTGTTGAAAGAACCATGTCACTGATTGTCTGTCGCAGCAAGAAGTCAATAACAGGATTATATCACAGGTGGCGTGACAAAATGTACGGACAGGTACATTTGACGATTGGCTTCACAATCGGGTATATAAGGGTTGTTGCGTTCTGTATTAGTGGAAAACAACTGCTGCACGTCTACAAAAGTTATTGCCGCTTCCCCTGGAGATGGTCCGTCAACTCGACAATGCTGTTTGTCATTTAGTGGTGGCTTTACGAAATTCCGGCATGAAACAGCGTGCTATTGCTCGGCAGTATGGCATCACTCAAGGTCAGGTGTCAAAGATCCTGAAACGAAATGCTCAGAGGGGTGTCCCTACTCCAATACCGAGGTCAGGATGTCCCCGCAGAACCACAAGGAGGGATGATCGCCAGCTGCACCGGTTAGTCTGCAATGGCCGTACCAAGTCAGCTAATCGGCTTAGGGCTGAGTGGCAGCAACTGACAAATGTGCCTGTATCCAGAAGGCTAGTCAACCAACGACTGGTTCAAGCAGGCTATCCTGCCAGGCATCCACTGAGAAAGCCATGTCTGACCAGACAACACCGCCAGCGCCGATTGCAGTGGGCCAGAGAGCACCGTCGATGGCAGCCAGGATACTGGAATCACGTGATCTTCAGTGACAAGTCTAGATCTCTGGTCTATTGTCAATATGGCCGCGTCCGAGTGCGCAGACAAGTGCATGAAGCCTACAACGAAGATTGTATAGTGCCAAGAGTCCAAGCTGGAGGTGGTGGTGTGACCGTTTGGGCTGCTTTTCATGCAGGGGGCAAAACTGACCTGGTTGTTCTGAATGGAAACCTGAACCAGTTCAAGTACAGGGCCATTCTGGAAGAAACATTGTTTCCATTTGTTCGTGCAGCCTTTCGAGGAAACTTTGTCTTCCAAGATGACAATGCACGGCCTCATCGTGCTCGCATGATCCAACACTTTCTTGCTGACCGTGGTGTAGAGCATATGGAGTGGCCTGCCATCTCCCCGGATATGAATCCGATAGAGAACTTGTGGGCAGAATTAACGCGTCAAATCGACAATTTGGACCAGCAGCCTGCCTCTGTGCATGAATTGCAGCAGGCTATTGTCACTGCATGGCAAGTGATTCCTGTCCAAACCTTGGCAAATCTCGTGAACAGCATGCCTCAACGTGTACGTGCTCTCCTGAATGCTCGTGGGGGTTACACGAAGTACTGAACTGTAATTTTACTGTCCGTAATCCCAGTCGTAATTTAACTTTTGTTTTTGTTAAAAAAAAATTTGGGCTAATGTGCAAAATAAAGAGATACTTCTGGAAAATGCACAGAAGTTTAACACAGTACTGTCCATGAATTGAGTTCGATATCAGTTTACATCACTTTCAAGGATCAATTTATTTGCTTCGAAATGTCAAATGTGGTTTTTGTTTCTTTTAAAGGTCACATTAACAAAATCTAGAATAATTTCAACATAATTCCAATGAACTTTTGGTTCTAAGTCATCTTGAAAAGTAAGTTCGCCACCACAAAAAAAATATTCCATATTAAATGCCAAGTCTGTAGTTGGAAATGACACCTATAATGTTTTTCTACACTGTTTGGTTCCAAAATTAAGCGTGCTAGAACATTAGACCGGGTGGACTGGCGGCCATTTTGGATTTGACCTCTCACGGTCCTCAGAGGTCAAATCTGACTTCCCTCCACATCTGAAAATAAACCTTATGGTATATACTAACTATGCTAGAAATTTCATGCTTTTCTCAAAAAATGCACAATTTGTTAAAGTATGAGAGCTTATCCGCTGTACTAATATAGTACGATATCTCAAAACGTTATGGATACTCGGACGAAACTTGGTGGACAGATTTGATGTGTGACAAGGCCGAATCAATTCAATTTTGATGAAGATCTGAATATGGATCTGGATACGCGAAATAAAAAATTTGTTAAGTGATTCTTCACCATTGAGTCTTACTGCCAAAAACGATATTATGTAGTATGATTTTTCAAAACGTTGTGGACGAATTATGACAAACCTCTGTAGATGCTTTGGTTTGGTGACGAGAACAAACCAATTCGATTTTGGTTCAGTTCCGGATCCAGATCCGGTCTATCAGTGGGATACAAAACGTAAACTGTTTATCCGGGCAGAGGTATGCTCTCTACAGAATGCTGTTCTTTTTTTCTGAAATCTTTCCTTCCAATTGCCTTTTAGCAGCTCTGCCTTTCCCTGTCTCTCTGACTTCCAACAGCTTCCTCTGTTTTCTTATGCTTGTATTTTCTACATGCCTTATGCTTGCATCTGACTGCCTTCAGTCATTTATTTATTAACTCTACAAAATATCCATTCATAACAAAGCATTATCATAACCTAATACTAAAAGGAGATTGCATTAAATTAATAATGTAAATTTAACTCAGTTATTGATATAAATTACGATGAATCTAACTAGTATAAGACATAATTTCGTACCTTTGGTATACAGTATTCTGGATTGCAAATGCTAGTTTATCGATAGATGACAAAGTTCTTGATAAAATGAATAAAAGTGGTGAGACTGGCCACCCAATAAATGACACCACGGTATAGGGCAACTAGAGCAATGCGACTGTGTCGCCAATATGCCTCCACAAAGTCACACAACGAGTAGATGCCATCGTTCTCTGTTCTAAAAATAAACAAGTTTGATTTAAATCCCTTCAGCTGTTTTCAAGTATCACATTTTCACCAGCCATCACAGGTTTCACATCGATCGGTGAAGATGTTTCAGAGAAGGGATATTTTTTATATCGGCTTTCAAGCTAATATGGCTGCCATACCACGTGACATATGACCTTTAAAACATACACTCTGCATAAGTATGGGTAGGGGATCATGTTTGTGAAGTTTTGTGTTGATCGGATAAGGTTCATTTTTCTATCCAAGATAGCTGCCAAACCACATGAACTACGAGATTATCGTTTTCAAACTATATGCAACAATGGTGTTAGATGATATTTGTAAAATTTCGCATTGATAGGGTAAGTGGTTTCAGAGATATAATTATTTAATATTTTACTTCAATCCAACATGGCTGCCACACCATGTGACCAATGATGTTTTCGTGATCATCTTTTAATCGCCATGCCTAGTCAATGACGCACGTAAAGTTTCGAGTCAATCGATTTGGTGGTTTAGGAGAACATGTTTTTTAAAAGGTTTTAGGTTAAATGAAATATGACTGCGAAACCATGTGACCTATGATGTCATAAATGTAATATTTGAATGCAAATGGGTCATGCATTCAACATTCAACCCACAGCATTTAACCCCTGACTATCTCCTCTCCTTTTCCCTCCTTTTGCTTTAAATATTTCCCTATTGATTCTTGTCTTTTTGCAATTGTTGTTTTCATGTATTGTTATGCATTATGTTTTCCACTCTGTCAAAGCGCCTTTGGGCTTCTTGAAAAGTGCTATACAAAATAAATGAATTATTATTATTATTATATATCATGTGCATACAATTTCAAATTTTTAGGATAAGGAATATGATTAAAACATTTTTGGCTGGTATACCACTTCACCGATGTTGTCATCATTATCATGCATTTGTTCCCTATTGGAAGTACTTGACAATGTGCCAGGTTTCAAATTTTTCCATTCAGCGGTTTCCGAGAAATATTTTTTCATTATTTGCATTTAATCCGGCTGCCATACCACGTGACCCATGACATCAAAATTATAATAAAAACATTCTGCATTTGTGTCACTCCTAGCCTGAAAGTTTTGTCTCAATCGGACATGTGGTTGCTGAGAAAAACGAGGTTTAGCCCATACGGACGGACGGACGGACAGACACCCCGAAAACATAATGACTTCGGCCACCTTTGGAGGCGGTGGCATAAAAAAATGCTTGGATAGATAGATAAGTTTCAAATTTATGAGGTAGATGAATACAGTAATTGTTACAGTAACAGTGAGAAGAAGACTAGACATCACATACAGTAAGAACAATATAACCCAGTCTAGACATCTCAAAGGTAAGTGTGCTACTTCTATACTATCCTGTCAGACTAGATTTACATGTCAATATGTACCATATATCTTGGGTCTCAAGGGGGTTGTTTTCCGCTCCCTCTTTTTGTGTGTTTTGTTTGTCTGGTTGATTTGTTTGTGAAGTAAATGTTAGCTCTTTCACGAGCCTCGATTCAGTATTACAAAAAAAGAAAAAAAGAAAAAAAAAAGTTTTTAAGTGTGTATGCTAGCCGTGCGTATTTTGCTTTGAAACAAAATGTGTTTCATTTTAAACAGAATAACGAAACAAAAATAGGGGCAATACCCCCAGGCCACTCACCTGGTATAATAAAGCAGCATACGACACCCACTAAACGTATTTTAAACAGTATCACGATATTTTAAAACAATTTAATTGGTTGATAAGAGAAAGGGCAGCATGTGCAATCATACTAACGTCATCATAAGATTTTAAACAAAAAAGAGCAATCAGAGCTTGCAGACCCTCGTCAGGACGTTTTTTTTAGTGGTTTTATGGCTTTTGTGTTAAAACAAATATGGCGGCCGAACCGCGTAACCCATTACGTCATCATTATCATTTAAAAAAAAGGTCTTCAGGTGGAGTTGCACCGATGGTGAAAATTTCCTATCAATCGGACCAGCGGTTGCAGAGAAAATCATATTTATTCTGTGCGGACAAACAGACAAACAAACAAACGGACTCAAATGCAATACCCTCTCCTCTGTCGAGGGTAACAGAAAAAAATACCTATTCTGGGGAGCAAATCCCCCCCCCCCCCACCGTGGATCCCCCACAGACCCTCGTAGACCTCGATTTTTTTTTAATGCTGGGATCAAACATTGGTACAACACGGGTGATGAACTGAACATTGTTGTCAAGTTTCACCGGAATTGTTGTAGTTTCTGAAAATAAAGAAAATACATATTTTGGGGGGGCAACCCTTCCCCCTCCCCCATCCGCCGTAAACTCCCTTAGCGCCCGATTTATTTTTTTCCCCCATGAAAAAACTAAGGTACATCACATGTGATGAAGGTTGTGGTCAGGTTTCATCTAAATAGTGTTTGTAGTTTCTGAAATGAAACCAAATACCTATTTTGGGGTTCAAACTTGGACTCACATTGACCCCTTACCTGTAGCTACCCTTAGATCCCGATTTTTACGGCATAGCCCATAGGAAAAAGCAGTCTATAACAGTGTTTGTCCGTCCGTATATATGTATGTATGTATGTGTGTTTGTCCCCTCAAACGTATACCAATCAGAGCTGAGGATCTGGTCACATGACTGGGTGATGTGATTACGTCTGATGTCATTACGGCGTACAACGGCTGACTCCACACTCCGGCATTTTTATTCCAATGTCGTTCGTGCCGAACACATCATCGAACCTGTCATATATCACAAGCGCTATGCTCTAACTTTTCGTTTTTCATTCAGTGTGAAACACAAACAAACCGATTGTTAAATTGATCATCAAATATCGAAAGCATAGTTATCTTCTATATATTAAAGTAGCGGCAGTTTTGTGTCCGGCCATCACACTATGTCATTACATCTATGATGTCATTATGACGGATGACTCCACCGACCGACATTTAATTTACTCGTTCACCCGCTCACTATGGCAGCGGCAGGAAGGGTCATTCCTCTTTGGGGTATATAGATTACAGTCCATCTATGGTCAGGTCTCAAGAACATTGGGTGTGTTCATTTACCAAGTTTCTTGTGGAGAGATCGCCAAGTGGTTTAAGCATTCGAGCAAGTGCGCCATTCAAAACCCTTAAGGAACGGCTGGCTTGGCAAGCACTAGCTAGCTGCTTGGTAAATGAGCACAACCCGAGCTTCTCCCTTTCAGTTTCCTGTTAAACAGCAGGAAAAGTGGGTTTCATTGGTGGTTTTTCAAAACAAAACCTTAATTGGTGGGTTTCAAAAGGCAGCTACGAAAAACGCCACTTTTGCGGCAGGAAGGTACAGCTTATTTACCCAGCCCTTGTGGGGTATATAGATTACAGTAGATCTTCACTCAGTTCTGTATGTAAAGCTCACCTCAGGGTTGTTGGGATTCCTCCAAATTTATTTGTTTAATGTTATAAACAGCATTAACGACTGTTTACACAACTAATAATATGTGTTTGTGGTTTATAATATTTCGCAAGCCCGGCTATGCCGCTTTGGTCTTGTTTAATGCAAACATGAGTTGCAACACACCAAATATCATTTCAGCCAAGTTTGGTCACATTCACATCAGCAGTTTTGGAGAAAAAGTTGCAAGTCTTTACGGACTGACTGACGGACGACGCACCATCCCATAAGTTACTTGGAACGTTCCAGGTAAGCCAAAAATGTGATACATATTGACAATGTGAGTTTTACAAGTTTGTGATGTACAATTGGCATTTATCATTGAAATTTTACACAATTTGATCAACAAAAAGAAATGTGCCGGAGGTACATTGGACAAAATGTGGTGCATTTTCTTGGGTTGACAGGATTCATGACAAGTTCCTCAAATCGAGTGATCCAAACCATTGTATTGTGTCTTCTGACATTAAAATGTCGGAGATAATTCAACAAATAAGATTTGTGAGTCATGGTGTTAAATAGTCCTGTCTATTAAGTGTGCAGTCTTCCAAATATATTGCTTAGCAAATATAGAAATCAAATAAAGCATAAATGGACGTTGACATTCAAAGGTTCCGCCATTGAAGAAAAAGTCATCAGAATGACAAATTTCAAGGGCTTCACCGAATCCATCTAATACTGAGAAGAATGTATAACAGTCTGGAAAATACAAAGAAGACTAATTTGTGCTGAATGGAAATTCCGACATGAAAGTTTGCGAGGAAAGTAATTCCACAGCATATACTGTAAGTTTGCAGCAAAGGATGCAAAATAATCTCGAAAGGAAATGCTGTCTAGTCGGAAATTTGATGCATCAAGTGTGTGATCAGCCAGCAGGACAATGAGGTTGAGGAAAGAGTCCTTAAATGGTATGAGACAAATGCAACAAACTAATTTGCTTGGATGTTAAAACCAAGGTGCACAAGTTATCAGTAAGTTCTTCAAACATTTTAGCAAATCCTTAGCATCAGTTCAACGGAAAGCGGAGGAGAGATGGGAAACGGGCCGAGTGACTGGAGGTGGACCAAGCAATGTAAAGGGGAACAACATTTTAAAACTTATTGATACTAGATACTCCAATTTTGAGGTATATCCGACGGACAGCGCACATGATGATGTCTCACCCTGCCTGCGAGACACCAGGATGATAGTTTGTAGCTGGGCAGAGATTCGAACCCAGGCTATATAGACAGATGAGGATGAGTGCACATGCTTCTCGGCCATCCTGTCAGTCCCAGTTCCCAACTGTGCACATGTGTCCATTGCTAGGCTAACTGCAGGAATAAACCTGTAATCAGTTTGTGAGCCGCTACATTGATGATTTATTGCAGGGAACAAGAGCTCAAGCAGTTTATCGACATTGTTACATCCTTCTATGGCTGCCCTTGAGTTTACCCAGGTCATTTTGGATACTTTTTAGCCCATCGCCTGCACAGTTTCAGGAGGAGGAGCGGAGTCCTCCCAGGTCTCAAAGTGTCCTCCTCCTCTTCAGTAAGGGATCACGGTTCATGGACCAAGCTGTTCAACCTTTTCAGAGTTTTGTTCCAAGTTCTCTTTTCAGGATCATCACCGAATCCCGGATTGCCTCCAGTTATAGTTCATTTGTGGTAATATTCCAGGGGATGGATTTTAAAATCTCAGTGAGACTCTTCATTATCATCCCTGTTGCTCCAATTATCACTGGTACAAGATGCTCTTCAGCTTCCAAGATCTCTTGATCTCATTTTTGAGGTCCTGGTATTTGGGCATTTTCTTGATTTCTGCCTTGTTTCGGCCAAAATCGCTGGATACTGATATCTCATCATCAATGCTGTATTTTCCTTTTTGTTCCTGAGTACAATGCACGGATGCAATGCTTTGTTTTCTATGTTCATGTTCGATGGAATCATCAGGTCGTACGTGAGCATTAAAAAAAAAAATAACCACCTTTAGAGGCCATTTTTCCCCGCAAAGTGGGGGTTGGCCTTTTTCGGGAACAGTGAGTTGTTGTTGTTTTTTGGTCCCCTTTTTGAAGCAATGTTTTGCGGCCGGATGCCCTTCCTGACGCCAGCCCTTTTTGCCGCCTTTAACGACAAACAGGGAATTACCAGTGAACTGGTACTCAATTAGCCGACCTCGGAAGGATGACAGGCTGAGTCAACCCCCCTGGCATTAATTCAGCGATCATGACAGGCTGAGTCAACCCCCCTGGCATTAATTCAGCGATCGACTGGGATTCGAACACAGGATCCTAGGATCCTAAAGCCGGCACCCTAGCCACTAGCCCAACACCAGGGCTTGCATGACGTCTTCATTTTCAATGATTGCCCTTGGTTCGCGTTTCCATAAGTTTTCTGGTACTGCGATGTTTACATTTTTGCAGATATGCCAATGAATCACTTTGCATACCTTGTTGCGCTGTTGTGTGTAAATTTGTTCTGATAATAGTTTTTTGCATCCCGAGAGCAGGTGAATAGTACTTTCTGTTTCTGTCTTGCAGAATCTACACTTGTCCGTCTGGCTCAATCCCGCCAATTTTTTAATCCATTGGTGTAGTGTACTTGATCTTGGGCATTTATTATGATTAGTTTGCCGTCCCAGTTGAGCTGACCTCTTTTTAGCCATTCCAAGGAGCCTCCTTTGTCTATCCCCACTCTGTCCAATTATTTTTAGCTCACCTGGAACGAAGTTCAGGGGAGCTTATGTGATGGCACATCGTCCGTTCGTCAGTCCGTCTGTAAACAATTGCAACTTCTCCGAGGAGCTTATGTGATGGCACATCGTCCGTTCGTCAGTCTGTCTGTAAACAATTGCAACTTCTCCGAGGAGCTTATGCGATGGCGTGTCATCTGTCCGTCCTTCAGTCCGTCAGTCCGTCCATACACACTTGCAACTTATTCTCCGAAACCCTGATGGGATTGCGATGAAACTTGACCACAACCTTCACCACCCATGATGCACCAACGTTTGTACATGGCATTAAAAAAAATCGGGCCCTGAGGGTGCGAACGGGGAAAGGAGGGAAGTATGCTGGGGGGGGGGGGGGGGGGCAAAATAGGTATTTGCTCTTTTCTCTGAATCTACACACGCAATTCTGATGAAACTTGACCACAACCTTAATCACCTGCGTTGTACCAAAGTTTGTTCACGGCATTTAAAACATCGGCCCGTGAGGGTCTACTGGGGGTTTCCCCCCAAAATAGGTATTTGCTTTCTTCTAAGAAACTGCACATACAATTCCGATGAAACTTGACCACAACGTTCCGTTCATCAGCAGTGATGTACCAACGTTTGTTGCCGGCATTAAAAAAAATCGGGGTCGAGGCGGTCTACAGGGGGAGGGCATATTGCCCCTCCCCCCCCAAAGTAGGTATTTGCTCTTTTCTCTGAAACTACTTTACACAATTTCAATGAAACTTGATGACCACAACCATAATCACCCGTGATGTACTAATGTTTATTCAAAGCATTCGAAAGATTGGGGTCTGAGGATGTATACGGGGTGAGGTGGGGGGGGGGGGGGTAGGGGGGAGGAGGTTTCCCCACAAAATAAGTAGTTTTTGTTTGTTTGTTTAAATTCTTATGATTATGTTAGTATGATTCTACATGCTGCTCTGTCTTCTAGCAACCATTGAAATTGGTTTAAAATACCATTAGTCAGTGCAAACACTGTTTATTCTACCAGGTGAGCACCAGGTGAGCTCCAGAGGTATTGCCCCTATGTTAATTTTTTTCGACACAGCCGTCCATTATAATCATACTAATTTATATCATTATTAATTTCCTCTTTTCACCCACCCACGTCATTTAAATATCCATTCCGTATTCTCAGTTTATTGGATTTGCGCAGTGATCATTTTGAATTTTGACAATTTAAAATCCAAAGAGATGTACAAAATTTGTTTTTTGCCTACTGTGGTTTATCCCAGATTCATTGTGGCTAGTGCACTTGACCATGTCCACAATATTTACAAGATTCTAATTTAAAAAAACCTAGAAATGTATTCCATTCAGAGTAACTTATCCTCTGTAACCTCCCCATCCTACGAAAGTTTAGGTTGCAAGAAAACGGTCCTGAACATAGCTCAATCTTTCCACAACGACATTCAATTTCTTTTAAACGTGACGTGAGTCAGAAGTTTTCTGGCGAAAGGAACACTGCCTTCACACCTAGCACCAGGATGCTCGAAATCCTTCCGGAAATGTTGTAATAAGCTAGCTTTCATCAAAATGCACACCCCAATCAAAGAACCGAAACATTCCCTGAGTCATCGATCAATTGAACTGCACCTCGATTAGGTCATGTGCTCTACAAACTGTTCTTTCTGCACCAAGTTGTATATCTGGGGATAAGGCACAGATTTACTTTCCACGATAACCAGAACCAACAGCATGTATATCTCTCAATGCCAACATCCTGACAGTTCAACATGCCCGGGCATGTTATGGACCAGATGATAGTTTGCGGAGTCTCTCTCCACAATTGCACTAAGGAGACCCACAAACCAAACAACGGAGCATTTTCAAAACTCGGTAAACTTGCAAGAACTGGAATGGAGCATTTTTCTTTCCTTCAAATTTTACTTTTTTTCATTACCTCCGCCACCAAAGGTGGGTGGAGGTTATGTTTTCACCCCTGTCTGTCCGTTTGTCCGTTTGTTTCTGAACAAAATGTCTCAAAAAGTGGTGGACAGTTTTGATCGAAATTTGGCAGAGATGTAGCCTATGTGATAAGGACGAAATGTTTAGATTTTGGTGAAGATCCGGATTCGGATCTCTTTAAATGATTCTTCACCATTGGGAAGTTGGGCTAAAAACGATACATCGCAGGATATCTCAAAAAGTTATGCATGGATTTGGACGAAACTTGTTGGACAGGTTGGGTGTGAGACAAGAGAGAATCGATTCAATTTTGGTGAAGATCCGGATCCGGATCCGGCTAGTAGAATTTTTAAGAGATTCTTCACCATTGAGTGATATGGCCAACCAGGCGGAGGTATGCTCTCTACCGAGTGCCGTTCTAGTTTGTTTCTTGTTTTTATCTGTCTCTGCCTTTAGTGTGTCTTTCCCCTGACTGGCAGGATAGCCTAGAATCCAACATGTATATAGACACACCCCTGAGCTGACAAGCCTTGGTTCAAATCTCGACCCACCTATAAACTGTCATCCTGTTGAATAGTTAGTGGGAGTCATGCATGGTGATAGATGTATCATTGTGTGTTCGGTCCCTCGGATAAAAGTTAAACTGACATTAGTGGGTGGACTTCAAAAATCCGACGTGGACTTAGCAAAGAGGAAGCATGCCATCGCTGGTACGGTGAACAAATTAGAAATGAATGTCCTCTTCTACAGAGGGCACTGTATCAATGGCACCGGTGAGCCAAACAGATGCTAATCCGAGGTCACATGCTGCATAGGAACGACAACTACCGTGAAATGGGGTGAATAGGGACAGCAAGGTGAATAGGGACAGCAAGGTGAATAGGGACACAAACTGAAAAAAAGTTCGGAAACTTTTTTCCCTGAAAATTGATAACCATACTGATTTGTTGATATTTGGGTTGAAAGTGTTCTCTTGTTTTTTTAAAAAGCAACTTATCGTCCCTATTAACCCCATATATGGGTTAAATAGGAATAAATAGGATTTTTATGGCTGTCCCTATTCACCCCGTTTTACGGGTCACTAATACAAAAAAATAATAATCAATAAATAGGGACAGTTTGGAGAAACTTTTTATCCCATATTTTTTTTCATTGGCACAGTGGTTTATATTATGGGTGCATATTATGTGCATCCATCTGAGCTATCAATTTAGCAATAAGTTGGAAACTCAGGATTGTTTGTTGATTATTATTTTTTTGTATTAGTGACTGTCCCTATTCACCCGTAAAACGGGGTGAATAGGGACAGCCATAAAAATCCTATTTATTCCTATTTAACCCATATATGGGGTTAATAGGGACTATAAGTTGCTTTTTTAAAAAACCACAGAACACTTTCAACCCAAATATCAACAAATCAGTATGGTTATCAATTTTCAGCGAAAAAGGTTTCCGAACTTTTTTTCAGTTTGTGTCCCTATTCACCTTGCTGTCCCTATTCCCCCCATTTTACGGTACTCCTTCCCCTCATCTAATATATAAATCAGAAAGTTTGTTCGTTTATGCATTCGGATCCAGCAGAAAGCAGTGCGACCAAACTTTGCATGGTCTCCTCTTTCATCCAGAGGAAGGTCAAGGACTATGTGTGGATGAAAAAATTGACCCCAGATAAAACCCAATATTTGGCCTTCAGGCCTCGACAGGGTATGTTGCTTATGCACTGCCTGGGTTTATTCCTGGAGCGCTCGAGTAATATGTTTTGTCTTGCGTCTTACGTGGCTAACCCCGGGCTATAACAGGGGAAATGGCCTTAAAATGCCTGTTGTTGTTGTTGTTGTTGTTGTTGCATCTTGTGTGTTGAGATACTAGATATGAGATATCGTATGTTGAGGTTGTCGTGATTTGTTGTCAAAAACAAAATTTAACAAGAAAGAGCAATCAGAGAATGTCGACCCTCACCAGGACGTGTTTGTGAAGTGTATTTTGTGGGGTGTTTTTGTACATTCTTTCATTATTTTGTACAACCCGACTTTCATCAGATGCGCATGACACATGACGTCCTCTTTATAAAACTGAATTCAGGATTGTATTTGAATTGTTTTTTTATGAGGCTGTCCTTGGAGTCTTTTGAGTCCCCAGGGTCTTTTGCTTCCTCGGAGTTTTTATGGTCATCATGGTTCTATGGCTATTTTGGGTCCTCGGGGTATTTTGGGTCGTTTAGGTCATTGGGGTGTTTTGAGTCCTCAGGATCTTTGGGTCTTCAAAGTCTTCAGTATATTTTGGGTCCTTGGGGTCCTCTGGCTCTTCATAGTATTTAAGGATCCTTAGGGTATGTTGGGGTCTTGGTGGTCTTAAGGGTCTCGAGGGGCCTTAAAGGTTCTTCAAACGTCCAATGGGTCTCAGCAGTCCAAAGTGTTGAAATGTACATTCCATAGTACATTATTAATAGACGTTCATTAATTAATAGACAGGATGCCAATTACTTCACACTGTACATAATTAATAGACATATTGAAAACTCACATGGCTGGAGAAGATAATATAGTAGAGTTTCTTCTTCTTCAAACAATAACAACTTCTGACTTCTAGACCGTAAGAACAATCGTATTGAAATTTTAAACACGTCTTTACCACTACTACATTACTTTGAAGTTTCACATCGATCAACGAATTGGTTCAAGAGATATAATTTTTTAAAATTTTCATTCAATCCAATATGGCCACCAAACCATGCGATGTATGAATTATTCAAGGGCAGCATGGGGAATGGGGAACATATGTGTGAAGTTTCCGTTCAATCTGTTCAGACATTCTGGAGGAGTGGCTTTTTAAAGTTTTATTCTTCAGAACATCACAGCCGCCAAACCATGTGACTTATGACGTCATGGTCACGGACATTTTTGTTCGTCATGGGTATGCGATCATGCATGCAATGTTTTGTCTCGATCTGTTCATGCATTTTGGAGAAAAAAGTGATTTTAGTGGTTTTAAAGGCTTTTGTCTTAAAACAAATATGGCGGCCGAACCACGTGACCGATGAGGTGGATGTTGTTGTTTTTTCTCCACCAATTTATCCCGAGATGACGCTCAATAAATTTCATCTTGATCGGATGGAGTTTTGTACTTGTCGAATTATGATGTCATAATGGATTCTGCCGGATTCTGTCGGACCACCAAATTTACCATTTGGTGAAGTTACGGTTTCAAATTGTGACCTGTAGGCAAGTATAAGTGAGCGGACAGACAAACGCACAAACACACACACAAACCGGAGTGATGAACATACTTCTCAAATTTTTTTTTTTTTTTTTGGCCAAGTAACAAATAAATGGACTCAAATGCAACACCCTCTCCTCTGGCGAGGGTAAAAAGGTGTTTGCTGCTTGGGTTCAAAATCGGCGCCCAGACTCAGAGTGGATGTTTATTAAACCACCGAGGCTGGTTAAAATGGAAAACTTCGTGTTCTCTTTTTCCTGTTTACCTTCTGTTTGTTTCTCAACATGTTTTGTCTTTGGTGGAACTGGAAGTACAAAAGCTGCGCTCATTGTTACACCGAGGGTGTGTTCCATTACCAATCGGCTTGCTATCGCTTGCCAAGACAGCCGTTCCGATGGAGTGCTTGCTTGAGTGCTTAAGCCGCTTGGCGAGCGCTCTCCAAGCTCATTGGTTCATTGGCAATTTGGCTCATTAGTATCGGAACACCCCCGAGCCCAGCTCACTTATTACGTGATGTGCGATGCAATTTTTTTTCCACTTTTCCCACTAGAGGGACCCTTTGATGGAGCAATGGAGCTTTTCGTGCTTTCCCTGGAATGCTTCGCTTTCTCCCCTCTCTCACTCCAGCTGGTACGTTCGCCACGTGGCGCTCTTTAAACTACACCAGCTACATTATACGTTTCCAGGCCCGTTCATTTCCCTTTCCATGCCAATGCATTGCTGTTTTCCTTTTCAGTGTATTTACAAATGTTGGAATAATAATAATAATAATAATAATAGATTCAATTTCAATACCGTGCACGCATATGCAAACACATTACTCAATTGTCAATATTTAACACAATTTATTAACATGCATTTCCGATGATTGCTGTTCTGGATCGTTTCGATAAAGATGAAAGAAGTGTGATTCCTGAAAAGAAAACGACATTTCGAATTCCTCAAACTGTGAGGGATTGGAGAAAGACAGGTGGGAAAAAAATTGTATTAAGATACACACTATAGTAACTATAGGTGGTGTTCCATCGGTCAATTCACTCCCTGCTATCAAATACAAGCATGGGGGCAATACCCCTGATGCTCACCTGGTAGAATAAACAGTGTATTGCACTGAATAAAGGTATTTTAAACCAATTTCAATGCTCGCTATAAGACTGTAGAATCATACGAACATAATCAAAAGACTTTAAGCAAACAAACAAAAAAACACCTTTTGGGGGGAACCCCCCAACCCCATATACCTCCTGAGACCCCAATTTTTATAATGCCTTAAACAAACATTGGTACATCATGGGTGATTAAGGTTGTGGTGAAGGTTCATCGAAATTGCATGTGTAGTTTCTGAGAAGAAAGCAAATACCTAATTTGGGGGGCAACTCCGCCCCCCACCCCCGTATACCCCCAAAGGGGCAGATTTTTTTTAATGCCGTGAACAAACTTCGGTACATCACGGGTGATGAAGATTGTGGTAAAGTTTCATCGAAATTGTGTGTGTAGTTTCAGAGGAAAAAGCTCGAAAAACATTTTCCATAAGAGTAATTATGTCTCTTCTATTGGAAATGTAGATGGCGGCTTGCAAACCGAGCCTCATTGGCGGTGTACAGAAGGGTTTTTTAAAATCACAATAAATACAAGGCACAGGCAGGTTAAATTCACTGCACGTGATGTGCAACCTGCGCAGAGTAAAACGAGTGTTCATTTAGATCTGTAGAATAAATAAAGAGGATATAAACACTCCTGCCACAAGGCCGAGGCTTCAGACTTTGGCACGCTCACGAGACTGCTCCGTCAAATAAACTATTCCAACACATCAATTCCCATGGGCTTTTTACTAGGAGGCTACTTTGATAGAGCATGTGGGAGAGTCAGTGCAAACTGATATGCCTGCATTTCCAATTATCATCAAAAAGTCTTTTAAAAGGCCTTTGCTTTTGGGGCCCTGCCTGTATGGTGTGGAAGACTGTTCCAGTCAGTGATGATCTTTTGTCTGATTTTTACAAACAATGGCTGCCTTTTTGAAAACAGCAATAAGACTGTTAAAACTCACCTGAGGTGACATAGTACATGATGCTGCACCCTTGACATGTACACTGTACAGTGCATTCAGAAAGTATTCAGACCCCTTCATTTTTTTCACATTTTGTTATGTTGCAGCCCTATGCTGAAATCGTTTAAATTCATTTTTCCCTCATCAATCTACACTCACTACCCCCATAATGACAAAGAGAAAACAGGATTTTAGAGAGTTTTGCAAATTTATTAACAAGAAAAAACTGAAATATCACATTGACATAAGTATTCATACCCTTTGCTATGAGACTTGAATTTTAGCTCAGGTGCCTCCCATTTCACTTGATCATCTTTGAGATGTTTCTACACCTTGATTGGAGTCCACCTGTGGTAAATTCAATTGATTGCATATGATTTGGAAAGGCACACACCTGTCTATATAAGGTCTCACAGCTGACAATGCATATCAGAGCAAAAACCAAGCCATTAGGTCGAAGGAACTGCCTGCAGAGCTCAGAGACAGGATTGTGTCGAGGCACAGATCTGGGGAAGCCTACAAAAAAATTCTGCTGCATTGAAGGTTCCCAAGAGCACAGTGGCCTCCATAATTCTTAAATGGAAGAAGTTTGGAACAACCAGGACTCTTCCTAGAGCTGTCCGCCCGGCCAAACTGAGCAATCGAGGGAGAAGGGCCTTGGTAAGAGAGGTGACCAAGAACCCGATGGTCTCTCTGGCTGAGCTCCAGAGATTCTGTGTCGAGATGGGAGAAACTTCCAGAAAGACAACCATCACTGCAACACTCCACCGATCTGGGCTTTATGGCAGAGTGGCCAGACGGAAGCCTCTCCTCAGTAAAAGACACATGAAAGCCCGCTTGGAGTTTGCAAAAAAGCCCCTAAAGGACTCTCAGACTGTGAGAAACAAGATTCTGTGGTCTAATGAAACCAAGATTGAACTGTTTGGCCTCAATTCTAAGCGTCATGTGTAGAGGAAACCAGGCACCACTCATCACCTGCCCAATACCATCCCAACGGTGAAGCATGGTGGTGGCAGCATCATGCTGTGGGGGTGTTTTTCAGCAGCAGGGACTGGGGGACTGGTCAGGGTTGAGGGAACAATGAACAGAGCAAAGTACAGAGATATCCTTAATGAAAACCTGAAACAGAGCGCTCAGGACCTCAGACTGGGCCGAAGGTTCACCTTCCAATAGAACAATGACCCGAAGCACACAGCCAAGACAACGCAGGAGTAGGTTAGGGACAACTCTGTGAAGGTCCTTGAGTGGCCGAGCCAGAGCCCTGACTTGAACCCAATCGAACATCTCTGGAGAGACCTGAAAATGGCTGTCCACCGACGGTCCCAATCCAACCTGAAAGAGCTTGAGAGGATCTGCCGAGAAGAATGGCTGAAAATCCACAAATCCAGGTGTGCAAAGCTTGTTGCGTCATACCCAAGAAGACTCGAGGCTGTAATCGCTGCCAAAGGTGCTCCAACTAAGTACTGAGTTAAGGGTCTGAATACTTATGTCAATGTGATATTTCAGTTAAAAAAAAAAAAATTGCAAAAATTTCTAAAATCCTGTTTTCTCTTTGTCATTATGGGGTATTGAGTGTAGATTGATGAGGGAAAAATGAATTAAACGATTTCAGCATAAGGCTGCAACATAACAAAATGTGAAAAAAGTGAAGGGATCTGATTACTTTCTGAATGCACTGTATGTTCCCACAGTTATTGAGAACGATCGTTCCTAGGATATCATCTGTGGCACACTGAAAAGTATTGTCATCTACAACAAAAACAACTTTGTCTCATCACTTTGCCAAATCACACTCCATCCATCTCCTGACATTACACCCAACCTAGAGAATGTCAAGTCCATTTGCCGCTGTCAGATACAGATATCAATCATGTCTCAGGACAACATCCCATGACCGAAAATGTTCATTGAAGAATCTCTCACTAATCTTTGGGACCTGGCATCTCGTATCCAGTAGGCAGGTCATCGGAAACAACCCGATCACAACATCAACCTTCATCATATTGGTCCATTGAGGTCAACACATTGACATCTATTGTTTATCTTCTGTCAACAGTAGAATGTTCTCAAAAAATAATCCTGCATGATGCTTGACATGCGTTGGACGTGTCTGGTTTGGGCAATTTTTCTTCATGTGCCCAGGCTGGTGACATCTGTCGGGGGCTTAAGTCCTGTCCCCATGTATTTCTTGCAGGTTTGGTATAACCTGTGAGGAAGGAACAACTGCCTGGGGATGGTGTGCCCTGTTTTAGAAGGAAAATTATTCCCCTTTGTTGCTCAATCAACTGTTTTTTGAGTTCAGAGATCTCCTTCTCACTAGCGATAGGGGCTGATGCAGGAGCTCCTTCACATTAAACAATAGCAGTTTGCAATGAGGTTGAGAATGAGACAGACAGTATTTCCCAAAGTCGCATTTTAATCTTCCGACGGACAGTAGAGTCCAGTAGCCCATTCACAAACTGTTCTTCAAGAGTGAGATCAGCATCTGACAACTGCACACAATCTCGTCTGATAATGTGCTGAATCTTCCCTTGCAAGGAGTATGCAAAAACACAGATCGTCTCTTGCAGCCTCGGAGATTTTCATAGAAGTATTTTAAGTGGATGCCGACAGGCACTTTATCCTCATGCACTTCTTGCAATGTTTTTAATACAGCCATAATGTTGGAGCGTGTGCTTCACGCATCAATTTTACGTCCAATCAAATAGTCCAATATGACATCATCCTGATCTGCATTTGAGATATGCCATATCCACAATGCACCTTTTACTGTGAAATTCCACTTTTCCACTTTTCCATCCACTTTTCAACACCGAGCTGTCCAGAGAAACCCAAACATACTGGTACTTTATGGTCACAAGGCATATACACTTCAGGTGTAAAATTAGCTCATGCTTCTTGCTGACTGATTTGTTCGGCCTGGAAATTTACCAAAATAGTCAGTTCCCGGAGGCTGGCTTCAAGGCTCTTTTCCTCCATGTCGGTGATGTCCTCCACAAGGTTCTGCTCTCCAGCAGCTACTGCTCCTAAAGGTGGACCATCTAGTAGAATGGCTGTATCGGGTTTCAGAGCAATTGGTTGGAAAATAAAGGACGAGAAGGGTTCCAATGTTTGGGGGTAACCCTCTCTAGTAAAGGGGCCCCCATGATCTGAAATCGAAAAATCCAAGTCTGAGTGATTGTGCAGGCTACTGGTTTGTATTTGTGCATAAAGTTTCAGAACAGTCAGCCAGGTGATAAGGGAGGAGTATCATACATATCAAAACGTTAACATATGGACAGACAGAAATCCAGACATCATGACCCATTTTATAATCTCGCACTGGATACAGTTTTACAAGGGGATGTGGGTTCAATTCCCAGGCTGGACATGTAAACTTCCTACATATGTTAATTGGTCATTTTCAATACTGTTCATTTGTATATTGGTATATTCTATTGGTCTCCTACTAGTCCCGCATTGACCTACTGGTGTTTTATTGGTATTTTGTACTGGTCCAGTATTTCACTTTCCTCATTGAAAGCAGTAGATCCTTCTGGTCCAATTTACTATGGGATTTTTTATGGGATTTGTCCTATTGGTTTTCTATGGGATTTTCGACCTGGGTAATAATGTCCGTGTGGATATGCACAGTGAGAATTACATGGGCATGTCATCAGTATGACTGTAGATCCTACAATAAGTTAAAAGATCAAATGAAATGATGTATTTTGAATTTCACAATGATTTTGCTTCATCGCGAAGGTAAATCCACACGGCAGCCATATTTAGGGATGCTTCAACACGCAAAGCCCATGTTTGATCGAAGCGAGTGTGCTCCCAGGTTCGTGCGTGTCTGACCAGTTGAGCGTTGTCATGCCAACGTAACATCACACCTCGATGCTCTATAACCCACAACCTGTTGAATGCCATTTGTGCATGTGCAGATTAAGAAACCCTACCGTAAAATTAATTCTTTCCAGTAAAACTCACCATCTTCCGTAAAGTCTCTGTTGTCGATTACAAGTTCACGTGGATTCAAAGGTATGACAAAAATGCGTAATTTAGGAAGAAAAAGGGCCCAAAACGATCTGCTGATGCTTTCATTGAGGTTCATGTGGGTCATACTGGTTATTGAAAAGAGCATTCTAAATTCACCTTTCCATATACCATTTGTGTACATTTTGCAAATGCCACCTTACTAGCTATAATAATAAAAGGCAGTTTGTGTGTGTGTGTGTGTGTGTGTGTGTGTGTGTGTGTGTGTGTGTGTGTGTGTGTGTGTGTGTGTGTGTGTCCAGCATGATGGTTCGAGCTGTGAATTTCAAACTCAGTGAGAAAGTTTTTATTCAAACTTGGAAAACAATACAGAGAAACAATCTGCTTCTGATAATTATTCTTCTTCAAACTCGAAAAAAATCACAGATAAACTCAGCCATGAGTCTTCTTCTTCCTATTCTTCTTCTGCCTCTTCCTCTTCTTCTTCTTCTTCTTCCAGAGAAACAGCATGAAGATTGGCAACATACACTGCCCAGATTTTCTTCAAACTCGCAAGAAACTATTTATTCAAACGAGGAAAACATTCCAGGAAAGCAAGCTGCTTCTGTCTTCTGCTTCTTCAAACTCGCCTCCCACATGCCTGTGTTGGTGAGACGTGCGGTGCCTTGGGTGGTGCGTCACCTACTAACAATGTTGTGCTATTTTATTTGCCTCCTTTTTGTGCCATCTGCTTTCATTATACGACCTGTGACTTCCTCATAAATACCACATAAATACAAAATACATCAACAGCCACATTAATACAAATGTTGGGGTTCCGCCATGTTGGCTTGAGTTTGAGTTCGGCCATGTTGGTTTGAGATTTGAAAATTATCAACTGACATTTTTTGCTCTGTATGACTTGATATATTTTTGAATTGAATTACGACAATTTCCACTTGAATTCCTCTTTGAAAGACCTGTGTTTGAAGGTAAACCCTTGGCATTGTAGTTTTGAAATATTTTGTTCATGTATGTATGGATTATCACAACAAATAAACCAGCAGGATCGCCATGAAGGCTTCTATAGGCAAGCCTGGGTACAATGATTAAAGCAACACTGGATGAATGGACTACAAGCATTCATCATCGAATGTCTGATCTTCATAAGTAAGAATCACTGATCACTTGCCAAACCAACCTTTACTTATCAACAGTTTCAGTGGAGTGCCTGCCTGAGTGCTTAAGCTACTTGTCGAGCGCTCTACAATCTTATTGGTAACCAGCAGGGTTCCCAGGCATTGCTCGGGGGTGGGTGGGAAACTGAGAAGGGGGTGAAGAGAGCCGGTGAGGCTAAAGGGTTTATTTAAAATGGTGAGCTGAGATGATGCTGGTTTGGGTTTACATAAAATGGTGACTTGAGGCAATGCCAGTGGGGAAAGGGGTATTAAAGGGTCTTTGGGGTCTTAAGGGTCTTCCAGGTCTAATGGGTGTTTGGAGACTAAAGGGTCTTAGATGGTCTATGGGGTCTAAAGGGTCTTCAAAGTTATAAGGGTATTGAGGGTCTTTGGGGTGTGAAAGGTATTTGATGTCTTAAAGGGTATTCAGGATTTTAAGGGTCTTCACGGTCTTAAAGGCCTGTAAGCAACTTCGAAGGTCTTCAGGATCTTTGGGGTCTTACAGTTATTTGGGGTCCAAAGGGTGTTTGGGGTATTCGAAGTTTTAAAGGGTCTTAAGGGTGCTTGTGGTCTTCAAGCGTCTTATTGGTGTTATGGGTCTTTGGGGACTTAAGGTGTCTAATCTCTCCAACATGTAAAAAGCATGTAAAATGTCTTCTCTCTAGCATGTAAAAAGTCTTCTCTCAAGCATGTAAAAAGTCTTCTCTCAATAATGTAGTCTCATCTCTCAAGCATGAAAAAAGCATGGGGATAGGTATTAGGGGTATTCGTGGGTCTTTAACGGCTGAGGTGGGACTGAAAAATACCCTTAGGAAAATCCCCAAGTCAGACTTAGTCTGTTTGCCAAATTTGGTGGTTGATGGCCCAGCGGTATTTGCAAAAAATTCGAACACATAGACATCTGATGAATTTCATTAATTAGAAACTTGTGGGCCACCCATGGGAAAACCATGGGCAGAGATGGGTATCACATTTGGCCATCTTGAAGTAGATGCTGCACGAAGTTTTACAAAATGGGTAAAAACCTCACCCTCACTCTTCCCTCCCCCCCTGGCCTCACTCCTCTACTTTCCCCCTTACTCCTCTCCAGCCCTGACCCATCTCCTCCCCTTTACGTTTCCTCCTCCCTCCTCTCCTTTCTCTCCTCTCCCTCCTCCCTTTCCTCTCCTCCTTCCCCTTCCCCTCCTTCTCTTCCCCCCTCCCCTCCCATTTCCTCCCCCTTTATCTCCCCCTCCCTCCACCTTCCCTTCCCCTCTCCTCTTCCCTCCAACCCCTCACTCCCCCTCTCTCCATCCACCTCGCCTCCCCATTCCCTCTCATTATTTCCCCCTCCGCTTCCCCCTTTTCCTCCCATCCCCCTCTCTCCCCTCACCTCCTACATCCCTCCCCTCCCCTCATCTCTCCCGTCTCAATATTACCGTCACGAAGCAACTCCGTGTTGCCCGGCAACGCCGGATACTTTTGCTATATGTAAATAAATGTGATCTTGTGACGACTTTATAAGGCATCTGTTTATTACGCTTACATGGGGTAAGGACGGAAGAAATTAGAAATGTCAACATTGAGTAAAGGAACAGAAGGGAAGAGGATTGGAATGTACACATCTATTTATTGTGTACACTAGTGTGGCTTGGCATGCTCCGCGCGCCTCACCACACGTTGCTTCAAAGGGATAGGCATCTTTGACCATGCCTGCTTTCCCAGGGAGTGAGGGATGGTGGGAATGATGGGTGGGGGTTAGTGACGTGCATGAAGTGCGTGAAAGGAAGTATTCAGTTTTCACTCTTTGTTTGTTTTCTTTTTCTTGTTTGTTTGTTTGTTTTCTTTCTTGTTTGTTTGTTTTCTTTCTTGTTTGTTTGTTTTCTTTCTTGTTTGTTTGTTTTCTTTCTTGTTTGTTTGTTTTATTTCGTGTTTGTTTGTCTGGGTGATATCTCAGCCATCCTTTGAGATAGAAAGCTGAAATTTTGGTACAATAGTGAACACATGCTTTGGCAAAAATGATATATTTTATTTTTTGATGAATCAATTAGTGCATTAATTATTTATTCATAAATCAATTATTACATTTTTTGATTAATTCATCATTTAATTGATTGTCAAAAAGTTATGGCTTTGGATGAAACACTGGTGGTTTGGGTATGCTGTTAGCCAATTTATTTCAGAAATTAATTATTTTACGATTATTATTGATTTATTTTAATTACGTAATTAGTCAATCAATTAGTGTACACCTCTCCCTTCCAATACCATCTCAATGTGCTGCACGGCGGCATAGCAGACTTGTCTTCCAATTCAGATTCCGTGATTCGTGTTCAAAATATAACATTTGATTTAAATATGTTGTTCCTCGATCATAAACTGATGATCATAAACTAATAACACAGACAGACAGATGGATGGATGGACAGACGGGCATGGACCAATTCTAGTGGTCGACCAATATATCAGACGATATCTGTAATTTTGAGGTTTTCGGCATTGGCGGATGATGGCACCAAAATATGAAATTGCATGCACATTATCTATGACCCATTTGTATTGATATATTAAATTTATGACATCATAGGTCACATGGTTTGTCAGCCATATTGGATTGAAGGAAAATATTAAATAATTTTATCCCTGAAACCGCTTACCCTATTGATGCGAAATTTTACAAATATCATCTAACACCACTGTTGCATATAGTTTGAAAATGATGATGTCGTAGGTAGGTCACGTGATTTGGCAACCATCTTGGATAGAAAAATGAAACTTATCCGATCAACACGAAATTTCACAAACGTGATCCCCTACCCATACATATGCAGAGTGTACATTTTCTAAGGTCATACAGTCACGTGAAAAAGTAAGTACACCCCATGTAAAGTTTTGACTTTTTCAACATATTTCAACATACAGCTATTTGATCTTCATTTCAACAATATTGATAGATAAAGGTGATATAACATAACAAATATCATGAAACATTTACATTTTGTAGTTCATTGTATAATTTAAATAAACATAAATGCAAATTTTGCATGTGGAAAAAGTAAGTACACCCTTGGCTCTAATAGGTGGTATTGCCCCCTTTGGCAGAAACAATCTCAAGTAGATGTTTCTTATAACTGTCTACCAGTCTCTGACATCGACTGGGAGAAATTTTTGCGCACTCCTCCATGCAGAATTATTTCAGCTGTGCGATGTTTGAGGGGTTTCTGGCATGCACAGCTCGTTTCAAATCCCCCCACAACATCTCGATGGGATTTAGATCCGGGCTTTGACTTGGCCATTCCAGCACCCTCCATTTATTTCTTTTCAGCCATTCCTTGGTGGATTTACTGGTATGTTTAGGGTCATTGTCATGTTGCAAGGTCCACCTTCGGTTGAGCTTCAAATTTCCGACAGATGGCCTCACATTATCCTCAAGCACCCTTTTTTTTTTTTTTTTGTATACTGAATCGAGGCTCGTGAAAGAGCTAACATTTATTTCACAAACAAATCAACCAGACAAACAAAACACACAAAAAGAGGGAGCGGAAGACAAGATGGGGAGAGAAGGGGAAGCACACAACCACAACATTTGAGAGCAGGGAGAAGTGTGGGAGGGAGAGGGCTTGGGGGCAGGAGGCGTGGGAGGGGGAGGGTGGGGGGGGGGAGAGGTATAAAACACAAGGGGACCGAAATTAGCGGGGGTAGAAAAGATCAAGGTTTTGGATGGGGGAGGATAAGAGATGGTGGTGAACAGCTGTTTTAAAGACCTGGAGGGTGCAGTGGGATTGAAGAGAGTGAGGGAGTTTGTTCCAGAGGCGGGAGAAAAGAGGAATGAAGGAGTGAAGGTGAGCAGAAAGTCTTGATTTTGGCAGTTTAACCATAAGAGGGTTGCAGGCAGATCTTGTGCGACCTGTAGGAATATTTGGGGGACAGAGCCCAGAGAGGGCTGGGGGGGCAAGGCCAGAGAGGAGTCGGTAGAAGACGGAAAGACCACCAACCTGCCTGCGGTGAGTGAGTGAAAGGCCCTTGGAGTTAGCTTCATCGCGGGAGATTCCAATGATTCTGAACGCTTTGGTTTCTGGTACCCTCTGGTACAATTAAGAATTCATAGTGGATTATATGATGGTGAGCTTCCCAGGCCCTGATGCAGCAAAGCTGCCCCAAACCAAAATATTTCCACCACCATGCTTTACAGTTGGTATCAGATTCTTGTGGTCAAATGCTGTCTTTGGTTTTCACCAAACATGTCTTCTGGTACTGTGGCCAAATAGCTCTACCTTTGACTCATCTGTCCAGAGCACATTGTTCCAGAAGTGCTGGTCTTTGCCTAGGTGTTCATTGGCAAACTTTAGTCTTGCCATGATGTTCTTTCTGGACAGCAAAGGTTTCCTCCTGGCACAGCTCCCATGTAGATCAAATTTGTGCAGCCTCTTTCTAATGGTAGACTCGTGCACTTTGACATCAACAGTGGCAAGAGCTACCTGTAGGTCCCGTGATGACATTATGGGGTTCTTAGAGACTTCTTTCAGCATCTTGCAGTCTGCTCTTGGGCTGAACTTGCTGGGGCAGCCTGGCCTGAACAAGTTGGAAGTTGTTTGGAATCTTCTCCACTTGTAGATGATCTTCCGGACAGTCGAATGATTGATTTCAAATTGCTTGGAGATCTTTTTAAATCCCTTCCCAGCCTCGTAGGCATCTATAACCTTCTTTCTGAAGGCCTCAGAGAGCTCTTTTGATCGAGGCATGGTGACGCCATACACTTCAACAACAAAGAGCAAACCAAACTAAATGTCTGAGGTTTAAATAAGACTGGTTCCTTCAAGATCCTCTCTAACGATGTTCTAATCATTTGCACATGAGCTGGTGCACCTGATTCTAATTTTCGGTATTTGAAGTAGTGATAAATGTAGGGGTGTACTTACTTTTTCCACATGCGAAATTTGCATTTATGTTTATTTAAAATTATACAATGGACTACAAAATGTGAATGTTTCATGATATTTGTTATATTATATAACCTTTATCTATCAATATTGTTGAAATGAAGATCAAATAGCTGTATGTTGAAATATGTTGAAAAAGTTAAAACTTTACATGGGGTGTACTTACTTTTTCACGTGACTGTATGTCGTGGTATGGCAGCCATATTAGCTTGAAAACCGATATTTAAAAAATTCCCTTCTCTGAAACCTCTTCACTGATCGATGTGAAACCTGTGATGGTTGGTGAAAATGTGATACTTGAAAACAGCTGAAGGGATTTCAATCAAACTTGTTTATTTTTAGGACAGTGAACGAGGGCATCTACCCGTTGTGGGACTTTGCGGAGGCATATTGGCGACACAGTCACATTGCTCTAGTTTTATTATTGAATTGTTTAATTTGATGCATATATTGGCATTGCATCAGTCATTGGGCTTTGGGGTCTATTGGTCCTATTTGGGGTCTTTGTGGTTCTCAACTGCAGGTCTCACCCTGCTGTCTAAATATTAGTATCAGCACCGGCCCTTGAAAAACCTATATCGGTCAACCTCTTCAAATTACTTAACCCTGCTTTTTGCTTCACGTGCACGGGGTAATTACACCAGCCCACACCACAAATATACAACGACCTCTAACATAGACATCTTTATACAATTGTTACTATTGCCACCTACAACAAAAATGTCAAAATATGTCGTGAGGGCAATCCGTAAAATGATTGTAGCATTGTGTTGTGGTGTAATTCATATCTTGCCATTCCTTGTCATTCCTTCCTACCTTGTTTGGTTGTTTTTTGAGATTCCATCCCGACATGTTTTTCATTTTTATAAAATCTTTTTTTCTGACTTGTAACTTTGGGATTTATTTACTCCCACGCATGGAATGTTCTCCTTGGAAAGGTGGTGGCAACAGGGACTATGGACGGATTTAAACTAGAATTGAATATGTACCAAGAACTAAAGAAGTGGTGTGAATAGAGGGGTATATGGGAGTTGGTAGGATTGTATGGGCTTGGTGGAGCTAAGGTTCTCCTGAATTGAAGTTCCTTGTGTGAATAGGCAATAAGGAAAAAAACAATTCACTGGGTAACAAGACAAATGGTCTTTCGCATTAAATGAACAATTAACAGTCACACAAGATTAATCAGTTTATCAAATATAGTACCTGCATGCAAGGTCTGGCAGGATGGTGCAGAGGTAGCACACTTGCTTGCCTTGGAGTAGTGGTTCTCAACTGGTGGTCCATGGTGACTTTTTTTTTGGTGGTCCACAGGAACATTGTCCAAAATCACACTGCGTGAGAAATAAATTTCAAATAAACCAAAATATTTGTCGTCTACTCTTTTTAGTCCCCTACCGGTGTACATCGGAGGGGACTATAGGTTTGCACGCCGTCCCTCCGTCCGTCAGTCTGTCAGTCCGTCAGTCCATCAGTCCGTCACGCAAAGAACAGTTTTCCGGACTTTTTTTCTAAACTCTTAATGCTAATGATTTCAAACTTGGCACATGGTTTCCTCATGATAAGTTACAGATCAAGTTCGAACTTCACGACGTTTCGATCATTTTTGACAAAGTGATGGCACTTTTATCTTTGGGAATTCTGATAATTCTGATGATCCTTAACTTAGTGCCATTTTAAGTTTTAATTTCCTTTAAAAAAGATTTTCTCTGCAATAATTGGACCGATTGAGATCAAATTTTCACCGTAAGGGGGACTCGGTCTGAAGGATATTTTAATGGTAATTATGACGTCACAGGTCACGTGGTTCGGCCGCCATATTGTTTTTCGTGAAAACACGAAAACCCCTTTTTCTCTGCAACGGCTGAACAGATTGAGGCCAAACTTTGCAGGCAAAATCGCATACCCATGACGAACAAAAAAATCAGCGAGCATGACGTCATGCGTCACATGGTTTCAGAGTTATGACGTTTTTAAGCATGAACCTTTAAAACCGAGCCGCTCCCTCATTTTTTATCCAATCGAGGGGAAACTTCACAGATCTGTTCAGCATGTCAGTCTACTAAAATGTCCTTTTGCAATTTGCGATAGGGCACGTGGTTTGGCAGATATCGTTAATTAAACGAAAATATTTAAAAAATGGATATCTTGTTTATTCTAGAGTTCTTTTCAAGCCGCACCGCACGCCCGCAGCCTCGTCTCGCGAACGTCAACAGCGCGACACAGCGCGCGCTTTCGGGAGGGGCGGAGCCAAGCCGAGCAACATATATATACACATCGATCATTGATCATGAACCGGAAAATATAATAAATTACTGATATTTAGCGACTCGAAAGGTTCTTTATCAACGACGTATTTTGTCGTGCTTCTGCTGACCTGTCTGCAAGGTGTATAAATCGAAGTCCTGAGTGCGAATCACAGGTGAGCCCGTCCTGAGGTAATTAGTGATTGGGAACGATTCAGAACCTGTGGGTAAATAACCTTTGGTAATTTCCCCAACAGTTTTCCGGACGACAGACTGCCGGTAGGGGACATGTATTGCAGCGCAATACTCAGAATGCTTGCTGATTATGTCTCAAAAAGGAGGTGGTCCACTAAAAAATTTTGATTGGCCTGTTGGGCCGTGGATTGAAACGAGTTAAGAAACCACTGCCTGAGAGCTATCTTGCCTGGGTTTGATTCCTTACCTGACTCCGAACAGTCCGATTGGTGCCTCACAGGCAGTGTTACATCACAATGGTGTGCTGTCACTCAGATGCCCATTAATCTGGGCTTTCAAGCATATTTTTTATCATTTAATTTTATTACTTGCAAAATCGAAGATTTGTGGTTCTTATCTGTTGTGTTTGTGGTTCCGTCTGTCTGTTTGTCTGTCTGTTTGTCTGTTTGTTTGTCACCAGCCTACAGGTCACAATTTTCAACCGATCTTCACGAAACTTCACCAAATGGTAGAGTTGATCAAAAGCAAGAAGCCTATTGTTTTTGGGGTCAATAGGTCAAAAGGTCAACATAGGCCAAAGGTCACCAACTTTGCTAAATTTCTAAAATCCTCAATTTTCATCCGATTGACTTGAAATTTGAAGAGGACTTGCATATTTGGTCACAAAATTCAACCACCAAGTATTTTTGAGATCAACATAGGCCAAATTTCTAAAATCCTCAATTTTCATCCAATTGACTTGAAATTTGAAGAGGACTTGCATATCTGGTCACTGAATTCCACCACCAAGTATTTTTGAGGTCAACATGGGCCAAATTTCTAAAATCCTCAATTTTCATCCAATTGACTTGAAATTTGAAGAGGACTTGCATATCTGGTCACTGAATTCAACCACCAAGTATTCTTGAGGTCAGCATAGGCCAAAAGGTCAACATAGGCCAAAAGGTCAACATAGGCCAAATTTCTAAAATCCTCAATTTTCATCCAATTGACTTGAAATTTGAAGAGGACCTGCATATCTGGTCACTGAATTCAACCACCAAGTATATTTGAGGTAAATATGGGCCAAAAGGTCAACATAGGCCGCATTTCTAAAATCCTCAATTTTCATCCAATTGACTTGAAATTTGAAGAGGACTTGCATATCTGGTCACTGAATTCAACCACCAAGTATTTTTGAGGTCAATATAGGCCAAAAGGTCATCATAGGCCAAATTTCTAAAATCCTCAATTTTCATCTAATTTACTTGAAATTTGAAGAGAACTTGCATATCTCATCACTGAATTCAACCGCCAAGTATTTTTGAGGTCAACATAGGCCAAATTTCTAAAATCCTCAATTTTCATCCAATTGACTTGAAATTTGAAGAGGACTTGCATATCTGGTCACTGAATTCAACCACCAAGTATCTTTGAGGTCAACATGGGCCAAAAGGTCAACATAGGCCAAATTTCTAAAATCCTCAATTTTTATCCAATTGACTTGAAATTTGAAGAGGACTTGCATATCTGGTCACTAAATAGGGAAACTTACTATTTTTGAGGTCAAAAGGTCAAAGGTCAACTCAAGGTCAACCTTCCAAAATCATAATTTTTCATCTGAAAAATCGTCACTTTTCTTCCTGTTGATCCGAGCTTTGATCAAGATTGTCAATTTTAATCTTGATGAAATTGACAATTTGCTGTATCAATGGATTTTTTTTTTCTTGGGGAGGGGTTGGGGGGCGTATTTTGCAAGTATCGTGCTCTGCATGACGTCTTCTTGTTTATTTATTTGTTTGTTTATTTAGTATTTTTATTTTTAGTATTTTTAAAATATTATTTTTATATATTTGAATTTTTTAAATAGTATTATTTTTCAAATATATTATATATTATATATACAGTCACGAGAAAAAGTAAGTACACCCCATGTAAAGTTTTGACTTTTTCAACATATTTCAACATACAGCTATTTGATCTTCATTTCAACAATATTGATAGATAAAGGTGATATAATATAACAAATATCATGAAACATTTACATTTTGTAGTCCATTGTATAATTTAAATAAACATAAATGCAAATTTCGCATGTGGAAAAAGTAAGTACACCCCTACATTTATCACAACTTCAAATACCTAAAATTAGAATCAGGTGCACCAGCTCAGGTGCAAATGATTAGAACATTCTTAGAGAGGATCTTGGAGGAACCTGTCTTATGTAAACCTCAGACATTTAGTTTGGTTTGCTCTTTGTTGTTGAAGTGTGCAGCATCACCATGCCTAGATCAAAAGAGCTCTCTGAGGCCTTCAGAAAGAAGGTTATAGATGCCTACGAGTCTGGGAAGGGTTTTAAAAAGATCTCCAAACAATTTGAAATCAATCATTCGACTGTCTGGAAGATCATCTACAAGTGGAGAAGATTCCAAACAACTGCCAACTTGTTCAGGCCAGGTCGCACCAGCAAGTTCAGCCGGAGAGCAGACCGCAAGATGCTGAAAGAAGTCTCTAAGAACCCCAGAATGTCATCACGGGACCTACAGGTAGCTCTTGCCACTGTTAATGGCAAAGTGCATGAGTCTACCATTAGAAAGAGGCTGCACAAATTTGATCTACATGGGAGGTGTTCCAGGAGGAAACCTTTGCTTTCCAGAAAGAACATCAGGGTAAGACTAAAGTTTGCCAATGAACACCGAGGCAAAGGCCAGCACTTCTGGAACAATGTGCTCTGGACAGATGAGTCAAAGGTAGAGCTATTTAGCCACAGTACCAGAAGACATGTTTGGCGAAAACCAAAGACAGCATTTGACCACAAGAACCTGATACCAACTGTAAAACATGGTGGTGGAAATATTATGGTTTGGGGCAGCTTTGCTGCATCAGGGCCTGTGCAGCTCACCATCATAGAATCCACTTTGAATTCTTCATTGTACCAGACGGTGCTTGAGGATAATGTGAGGCCATCTGTCAGAAAGTTGAAGCCCAACCGAAGGTGGACTTTGCAACATGACAATGACCCTAAACATACCAGTAAATCCACCAAGGAATGGCTGAAAAGAAAGAAATGGAGGGTTCTGGAATGGCCAAGTCAAAGCCCGGATCTAAATCCCATCGAGATGTTGTGGGGGGATTTGAAACGAGCTGTGCATGCAATAAACGCCTCAAACATCGCACAGCTGAAAGAATTCTGCATGGAGGAGAGGGCAAAAATTTCTCCCAGTCGATTTCAGAGACTGGTAGACAGTTATAAGAAACGCCTACTTGAGGTTGTTTCTGCCAAAGGGGGCAATACCACCTATTGGAGCCAAGGTTGTACTTACTTTTTCCACATGCGAAATTTGCATTTATGTTTATTTAAATTATACAATGGACTACAAAATGTAAATGTTTCATGATATTTGTTATATTATATCACCTTTATCTATCAATATTGTTGAAATGAAGATCAAATAGCTGTATGTTGAAATATGTTGAAAAAGTCAAAACTTTACAAGGGGTGTACTTACTTTTTCACGCGACTGTAAATATGATATTTTTTGTGTTTTTATCAAGCATGAAGTATCTGCTTGGCATTATTTGGTGGACGTGTTAACAATCCCATGGTGTCTTTCGCTCAGAGTACGTGTGTTACCACTAGTTGGACCTACACTGAACAATTGTTATGTACCTGTCCTGACCACTGCTGGCAAGACAAAAGCAAACTATCCAGTGACATTCTTGCTATTGGGATGCCTTTGCAGCACCAAACCTGCCTTCCGGCAGAATACGAACACAATGACAGAGAGAGGGAGAGAGAGAGAGAGGGAGGGAGAGACTGGAAGGGAGAGACTAAGTTCGAATAACATGACAACACTAACATATTTGAGGTCTTCAATCAAGATGAGCCATTCCACACACTACACATGTAGCTTGACACAAAACTGGATTGTGTAAAGACACACTGAACAATTTGATGCTTCAATGAGGATATTTATGATGTAAAATTTTCAGCATCGGCTTCCCAGTTAGACCAAATAATAATAATAAAAACAATAATTGCAAAACAAAAACACCTGCACAACCACCCAGCGACGTATGGAGAAACGTACTTGCTCCAACCACATTGGTTCACACAAAGATGCCTTTCCCAACGGGAAATATAATTGCCTTGGCTGTGTGGGTGAAATTTTTCCATCTGGCTAAAAACGTTCCTCCCATGAGCGGTTTCCATAAAATGTGGCCCTTGGCGTTGATTAAGGAGTTGAAGCTCGACTGAGCCGAGCGAACTCGACACGTTTTACTTTCAGACGATCTTCCATGACCCTTTGTGGACCTGAGATCCTTCGAGAAAATGTTTCAACTCTCAAATCTTGTTATTTCAGCTGATATTGATTCAGCAAGAAGGCCGCGGTGATCTTACTTGAGATGGCTAGGTATAAGTGACGGGAGATCTTTATACAGTCACGTGAAAAAGTAAGTACACCCCATGTAAAGTTTTGACTCTTTCAACATATTTCAACATTCAGCTATTTGATCTTCATTTCAACAATATTGATAGATAAAGGTGATATAATATAACAAATATCATGAAACATTTACATTTGGAGTCCATTGTATAATTGAAATAAACATAAATGCAAATTTCGCATGTGGAAAAAGTAAGTACACCCCTACATTTTTCACTACTTCAAATACCTAAAATTAGAATCAGGTGCACCAGCTCGGGTGCAAATGATTAGAACATCGTTAGAGAGGATCTTGGAGGAACCTGTCTTATTTAAACCTCAGACATTTAGTTTGGTTTGCTCTTTGTTGTTGAAGTGTATGGCGTCACCATGCCTCGATCAAAAGAGCTCTCTGAGGCCTTCAGAAAGAAGGTTATAGATGCCTATGAGTCTGGGAAGGGACTTAAAAAGATCTCCAAACAATTTGAAATCAATCATTCGACTGTCCGGAAGATCATCTACAAGTGGAGAAGATTCCAAACAACTGCCAACTTGTTCAGGCCAGGCCGCCCCAGCAATTTCAGCCCGAGAGCAGACCGCAAGATGCTGAAAGAAGTCTCTAAGAACCCCACAATGTCATCATGGGACCTACAGGTAGCTCTTGCCACTGTTGATGTCAAAGTGCACGAGTCTACCATTAGAAAGAGGCTGCACACATTTGATCAACATGGGAGGTGTGCCAGGAGGAAACCTTTGCTGTCCAGAAAGAACTTCAGGGCAAGACTTAAGTTTGCCAATGAACACCTAGGCAAAGACCAGCACTTCTGGAACAATGTGCTCTGGACAGATGAGTGAAAGGTAGAGATATTTGGCCCAGTACCAGAAGACATGTTTGGCGAAAACCAAAGACAGCATTTGACCACAAGAACCTGATACCAACTGTAAAGCATGGTGGTGGAAATATTATGGTTTGGAGCAGCTTTGCTGCATCAGGGCCTGGGCAGCTCACCATCATAGAATCCACTATGAATTCTTCATTGTACCAGAGGGTGCTTGAGGATAATGTGAGGCCGTCTGTCGGAAAGTTGAAGCTCAACTGAAGGTAGACCTTGCAACATGACAATGACCCGAAACATACCAGTAAATCCACCAAGGAATGGCTGAAAAGAAAGAAATGGAGGGTTCTGGAATGGCCAAGTCAAAGCCCGGATCTAAATCCCATCGAGATGTTGTGGGGGGATTTGAAACGAGCTGTGCATGCAAGAAACCCCTTAAACATCGCACAGCTGAAAGAATTCTGCATGGAGGAGAGGGCAAAAATTTATCCCAGTCGATGTCAGAGACTGGTAGACAGTTATAAGAAATGCCTACTTGAGGTTGTTTCTGCCAAAGGGGGCAATACCACCTATTAGAGCCAAGGGTGTACATACTTTTTCCACATGCGAAATTAGCATTTATGTTTATTTAAATTATACAATGGACTACAAAATGTAAATGTTTCATGATATTTGTTATATTATATCACCTTTATCTATCAATATTGTTGAAATGAAGATCAAATAGCTGTATTTTGAAATATGTTGTAAAAGTCAAAACTTTACATGGGGTGTACTTACTTTTTCATGTGACTGTATATCTGCAACTTGCATTGCCTCCTTGAACATTATGGGTTGTGAGTTAGCGCTTACTCTCTGTGCACGACCAATGAGGGCTATCTTTTTTGATGACATCACTTTCTGAGGTTTCTTGCACCACCTGCGGCTGAATACATTAATTACTGTCATAATGTATTAATTTACGTGTCAGCGTCTACCTGCTTTTTTTCGATATCATCAACGTCTGATCACAACTTTGAATTTACTTCATACAGATTGTCAAGAAGGACGCTATAATTGAATCCTCAATGGCATTCCTTAATTGTACACCGCTCCTTTCCTATGCCATCTCCAGGCATTGCAAATCGTCATTGCTGGGCACCGAAGTGGGCTCGGCAGTGACGCACGCTGAAAGAGAGTACTGAAGGAGCGGCGCTCCAACGCGAGTCGAAAGAATTGACGCGACCAAAGACGGAATTCGTCCAAGTTGCTTTATTGAAACAAAACAGCTCAGGTATTCTGATAAAAGCCCGTTTATCGGGCAGCAATATATATACACATTTATGTCGGGAAGTTTGCCCGGCAAAAGCTATACCGGGCATGCCCGGGTGTCAAGGGCGAGCCTTGGAAAGGCGAGTCTGGACCTGCCCGGGCGTGTTTGGCTGCGGCCTGGCAAGTCGAGGCTGGGCGTGCCCGGGCGCTCTGGACGAGCACTGGAAAGGCGAGAGCGGGCATGCCCGGACGCTCTGGGCGAGCCCTGGAAAGGCGATAGCGGGCATGCCCGGACGCTCTGGGCGAGCCCTGGAAAGGCGATAGCGGGCATGCCCGGACGCTCTGGGCGAGCCCTGGAAAGGCGATAGCGGGCATGCCCGGACGCTCTGGGCGAGCCCTGGAAAGGCGAGAGCGGGCATGCCCGGGAAAGACGAGACCGGGCGTGCCCGGGAGGTTCGGGCGTGCCCGGGAACAGTGAGTCCGGGCATGCCCGGGAGAGGCGCGTCTGGCTGTGTTCTGGCCGGTGCAAGGCGATTGTGTGCATCCAGTGGTAACCGCTACACACGCCCCTCCAGAATCGACCTGCACCGGCAGGGTCAATTTAAGGGGGGTCCGGATGACCCGGCCGAAGCGACCCCTGGAGGGTCATGGGGAGGGGTTCGACGTGGTGGTGGGTGGTCGAGCGGGGGGAACTGTGGACGGGGGGCGGCCTCGCCGCGGAGGAAGGGCCAACCGTGGTGGTCGGTCGACGTCCATGTGCGCCGGTTTGAGGCGGTCCACAGAGATCCGGTCCGACCGGCCGCCAACGTCGACGACAAAGGACTTGTCGCCCCGTCGCAGGACCCGGAAGGGCCCGTCGTACGGCGGCCGGAGTGGCCCCCGGTGCGCGTCATGACGCACAAAGACGTACTCCGCTGTGCGAAGCGCCGGGGGGATGTAGGACTGAGGGCCACCGTGGCGGGACGTTGGCATGGGGGCAAATCGGCGGGCGGCCTCCTGGAGGTCCAAGCGCTGGTGTGCGGCGGACCAGGGACTGGTAGCGTCGGTCACGAACTCGCCCGGTACGCGGAGCGGCTGGCCATAGACGAGCTCGGCGGCGGACGCCCGGATGTCCTCCTTGGGGGCCGTGCGGAGGCCCAAAAGGACCCACGGCAGCCGGTCGGTCCAACCGTCGTCCTGAAGGCCGGCCATGAGTGCGGCCTTCATTGAGCGGTGAAACCGCTCGCACAACCCGTTGGCTTGGGGGTGGTAGGCCGTGGTGCGGTGCAGCATGACCCCCAACGAGCGGGCGACCGCGCCCCAAAGTTCGGACGTGAACTGTGGGCCACGGTCGGACGAGATGTCCGCCGGTGCGCCGAAGCGCGCGACCCAGGTGGCGATGAACGCCTGCGCCACGTCGGCTGTGGTGGTGGAGGTGAGGGGCACGGCCTCCGGCCACCTGGTGGTCCTGTCCACCATGGTAAGCAGGTGGGTGAACCCCTGCGATGGGGGAAGGGGACCCACCAGGTCCACGTGGACATGGTCGAAACGCCGTGCAGGCACGGTGAAAGGTGCCAGCGGGGCCTGGGTGTGGCGGTGGACCTTGGCCCGCTGGCAGGCCGTGCAGGCATTGGCCCAGTCGCGGACGTTCCGTCGAAGGCCGTGCCAGACGAAACGCACCGACACCAGCTTCTGAGAAGCTTTCCGGCCCGGGTGAGAAAGGCCGTGGATGGAGGCGAAGATGCGGCGCTGCCAGGAAACGGGCACGATGGGGCGAGGCTGGCCCTGGGAGACGTCGCAGAGCAGGACGGTGCCCGCGAAGGGGATGTCGGCCAGGCGGAGGCCCGTGTCCACCGCCCGGAGGGCCTGCACCGAGGTGTCGGTGGTCTGGTCGGCCGCCATGAGCGCGAAGTCCACGCCGAGGTGGACCGCTTTCGCGCTGGCCCGAGAAAGACAGTCGGCCACAGCGTTGTCTTTGCCGGCGACGTGCCGGATGTCCGTGGTGAATTCCGACACGGCGGAGAGGTGGCGCTGCTGGCGAGCCGACCACGGCTCCGTGACTTTGGCCATTGTGTAGACCAACGGCTTGTGGTCGACGAAAGCCGTGAACGGGCGGCCCTCCAGGAGGTGTCGGAAATGGCGAACGGCCAGGAATAGACCGAGCAGCTCGTGGTCGAACGTGCTGTATTTTAACTCGTTCGGCCGGAGCTGCCGGCTGAAAAAAGCGAGTGGCTGCCAAACCCCGTCCACCCATTGTTCATGGACGGCGCCCACCACGTAGTTGGAGGCGTCCGTAGTGAGGGCGATGGGTGCGTTGAGCACCGGGTGAGCCAGCAGCGTTGCGTCGGCGAGGGCCCGTTTTGCGCTCGCGAAGGCCGCGTCCATGGCCGCGGACCAAACGATGTCATGCTTGGCCGGCTTGCCCCGGAGTGTCTCGTAAAGGGGCCGCATGAGCTGAGCAGCACGTGGCACGAATCGGTGATAAAAATTCACCATGCCGAGGAACTCTTGTAGGGCCTTGATGGAACGGGGACGCGGGAACGTGGTGATGGCCTCGACCTTTGTCGGCAGCGGCACGGCCCCGGTCTTGGTGATGCGGTGGCCCAAAAAGTTAACGGTCGTCGTGCCGAAGTGGCATTTGGCCGGGTTGAGAATTAAGCCATGCTCGCTGAGGCGACCGAACAGTGTTCGGAGGTGGAGGAGGTGCTCGGCGCGGGACGTGCTGGCGACGAGGATGTCGTCCAGACAGACGAAAAGAAATGGCAGGTCGCGCAGCACGCCGTCCATTAAGCACTGGAACGCCTGGGCCGCGTTCTTGAGGCCAAACGGCATCCTCAAAAATTCGAACAGGCCTAACGGCGTGATGACGGCCGTCTTTGGGACGTCGGCCGCCCGGACAGGTACCTGGTGGTATCCCCGTATCAGGTCAATTTTGGAAAATATGACCCGTCCCGCCAAACGGGCGGAAAAGTCCTGGATGTGCGGGATCGGGTACCTGTTGGGGGTGGTAGCGTCGTTGAGGTGGCGGTAGTCACCACATGGGCGCCATCCGCCCCCCGGCTTTGGCACGATGTGCAGTGGTGAGGCCCACGCGCTATTGGAGCGCCGCACGATGCCGAGGTGCTCCAACGCGTCGAACTCGGCCTTTGCCACGGCGAGCTTGGCCGGGTCGAGGCGGCGGGCTCTGGTGTAGACCGGCGGGCCCGTAGTGGGTATGTGGTGCTCGATCCCATGCCACACTGCGACGGCCGAAAACGTCGGCCGTGTGAGGGCCGGGAATTCCGCAAGCAGGAGAGCGAACTCGTTCGCCGTCGGGAGGGCGCACGCCAGTTCGGTCGGCGTGGAGCTGCTCATCGTGCATGCCAGGGAGCTGAAGGTCTCGGCGTTGACAAGGCGACGACGTTTGACGTCGACCAGCAGCCCGTGCGCGCAGAGGAAGTCGGCGCCCAGCAAAGCCATGGGGACGCAGGCGGTCACAAAGGTCCACTGAAAGCGCTGGCTGCCGAAGCAGAGGGTGATGTTGCGCGGGCCGAAAGTGCGTATGGCCGAGCCATTAGCAGCGACCAAAGAGGGGCCGCAAACGGCGTCCCGCCTGTCCTGCTCGGAGGCGGGTATGACGCTCAGTTGGGCGCCGGTGTCACAAAGGAAACGCCGCCCGGACGCTTTGTCCCGAATAAAAAGCAAGTTGCCCGAGTGGCCGGCGCTCATGGCTGGGAATGAACGCCGGCCCGGCCGTTTCCCGACTTGCCGAAAGTGCACGGGGGTCGGCACGTCCGAGCCTTGTGTCTGAACCTGGCGTGGTAATAACACCATGCCTGGTCAGGTGGAGGCCCCGGCCGTCGTGTCGGAAGCGGTCGGTGCGGCGTGGCGGCCGCCAGTTTCACCGGCAGTTCGGCCTCCAACCGCGCAGGGCGCTCGGGCTTCGTGGGCGTCGCCTCGGATGGCGGCAGGCTCCAGGTAGCCGCGCCGATGTGTTGGCCCGCCGAGGAGATCTTATCGGCTTCCCTGGCGAGGGCGCGGGGATCGGTGATCGACGTGCCAGCCAGGGCGAGGCGTACCGGGTGAGGCAGCTGGCGAAGGAACAACTCGCGGAACAGAAAATCCAGAGAGTGCTCACCGAGCAACGAGAGCATATAGTCCATGCGCTCGGACGGGCGCGTGTCGCCGAGCTCGGACAGGTCGAGCAGGCGCCGTGCGCGTGCCGCCGGTGAGAGGGCGAAAGCATCGAGGAGGAGCGTCTTCAGCGCGTCATACTTGTCGGCAGCCGGCGGGTGCTCGAGGAGGCTCAGGGCGCGGGCCGCGGTGGCGGAACCGAGCGCTGCCACGACGTGGTGGAAGCGGGTGTCGTCCGCGGTGATGCCTCGCAGGGTGAACTGGGAGTCCGCCTGGGCGAACCAAACAGCCGCGTGAGCCTCCCAGAAGGTAGGCAGTTTAAGAGTCACTGCCGTGTCCATGTCGGTAGGTCACCAGTGAAGGAGCGGCGCTCCAACGCTAGTCGAAAGAATTGACGCGACCAAAGACGGAATTCGTCCGAGTTGCTTTATTGAAACAAAACAGCTCAGGTATTCTGACAAAAGCCCGTTTATCGGGCAGCAATATATATACACATTTATGTCGGGAAGTTTGCCCGGCAAAAGCTATACCGGGCATGCCCGGGTGTCAAGGGCGAGCCTTGGAAAGGCGAGTCTGGACCTGCCCGGGCGTGTTTGGCTGCGGCCTGGCAAGTCGAGGCTGGGCGTGCCCGGGCGCTCTGGACGAGCACTGGAAAGGCGAGAGCGGGCATGCCCGGACGCTCTGGGCAAGCCCTGGAAAGGCGATAGCGGGCATGCCCGGCCGCTCTGGGCGAGCCCTGGAAAGGCGATAGCGGGCATGCCCGGACGCTCTGGGCGAGCCCTGGAAAGGCGATAGCGGGCGTGCCCGGGAGGTTCGGGCGTGCCCGGGAACAGTGAGTCCGGGCATGCCCGGGAGAGGCGCGTCTGGCCGTGTTCTGGCCGGTGCAAGGCGATTGTGTGCATCCAGCGGTAACCGCTACAGTACTCAGTTTTCACTCTGGTTGTTTGTTTTCTTGCTTTCTTTCTTGTTTGTTGTACACCGCTCCTTTCCTATGCCATCTCCAGGCATTGAAAATCGTCATTGCCGGGCACCGAAGGGGGCTCGGCAGTGACGCACGCTGAAAGAGAGTACTCAGTTTTCACTCTGGTTTCTTTCTTGTTTGTTGTACACCGCACCTTTCCTATGCCATCTCCAGGCATTGCGAAACGTCATTGCCGGGCACCGAAGGGGGCTCGGCAGTGACGCACGCTGAAAGGGAGTACTCAGTTTTCACTCTGGTTTCTTGCTTTCTTGCTTTCTTGGTTGTCCGGGCGATATCTCAGCCATCCTTTGAGCTAGGAAGCTGAAATTGCGGCACAATAGTGAGCAAGTCCTTTGTCAAAAACGGTATTTTTTTTTTTGATTAATCAATAAATTGAGGAGTTATTTAATTATTAGCGATTAATTAAGTACTTATTTAATTAATCAAATTTCCTTTCTCTTCTGACCATTAACTCAGGCACCTTTTGAGTTAGGAAGCTGATATTTGGACATGCCAATGACGAGGTGATTTGGCTGCAAAGGATATTTTTGATTTATTAATTAATCAATTAATCGATTAATTATTTAATTATTCGATTAATGACAAAAATTTTTTTTTTTTTTAAAGTTACAGATTCTGATGAAATAGTGGTAGTTTCTGTGTTCTCTGACCAAATTGATTAATAATTTAATTTTTTTATGATTATTATTTATTTATTTTCATTATTAATCATTTATTTATTTTCTTTCTCATTTGGCCAATATCTCAGGCACCTTTTGAGCTGGGAAGCTAATATTTGGACATGAGTGACCAAGTGATGTGGCTATCAAGGATATTTTTGATTTATTGATTAATCATTTCATCTATTAATTATTTATTGATTAATCGATTAATTATTTATTGAGTAATCAATTAATTATTTAATTTTTTATAAATGACGTATTTAATTAAATTTCTAAAAGATACATCTTTGGATGAAGCACTAGTGGTTTAGTTATGCGATTAGCCAATTGATTATGAAAATATTTTTTGATAATCTTTTATTGATTTTAATTATACAATTAATCAATCAATTAGTGTACACCTCTCCCTCCCAATGCAGCCTCAATGAGCTGCACTGCGGTATTGCCGGGCGCCGGAGGCGCCCTGGCAATGCCGCGCTGCAGCATATTTAATTATTTGGCATGGGGCGGTGTACTTTGAATGTATGTGTACTTGTTTGTTTCTTGGTTGTCCGGGCGATATCTCAGCCATCCTTTGAGCTAGGAAGCTGAAATTTCGGCACAATAGTGAGCAAGTCCTTTGACAAAAACGGTATTTTTTTTTTTTGATTAATCAATAAATTGAGGAGTTATTTAATTATTAGCGATTAATTAAGTACTTATTTAATTAATCAAATTTCCTTTCTCTTCTGACCATTAACTCAGGCACCTTTTGAGTTAGGAAGCTGATATTTGGACATGCCAATGACCAGGTGATTTGCCTGCAAAGGCTATTGTACACCGCTCCTTTCCTATGCCATCTCCAGGCATTGCAAATCGTCATTGCTGGGCACCGAAGGGGGCTCGGCAGTGACGCACGCTGAAAGAGAGTACTCAGTTTTCACTCTGGTTTCTTGTTTGTTTGTTTTCTTGGTTGTTGTACACCGCTCCTTTCCTATGCCATCTCCAGGCATTGCAAATCGTCATTGCCGGGCACCAAAGGGGGCTCTGCAGTGACGCACGCTGAAAGAGAGTACTCAGTTTTCACTCTGGTTGTTTGTTTTCTTGGTTGTCCGGGCGATATCTCAGCCATCCTTTGAGCTAGGAAGCTGAAATTTCGGCACAGTAGTGAGCAAGTCCTTTGTCAAATACGGTATTTTTTGTTTTTTGAATAATCAATTAATTGAGGAGTTATTTAATTATTAGCGTTTAATTAAGTACTTATTTAATTAATTAAATTTCATTTCTCTTCTGACCATTATTAACTCAGGCACCTTTTCAGTTAGGAAGCTGATATTTGGACATGCCAATGACCAGGTGATTTGGCTGCAAAGGATATTTTTGATTTATTAATTAATCAATTAATCGATTAATTATTTAATTATTCGATTAATGACAAAAAAATTTTTTTTTTTTAAGTTACAGATTCTGATGAAATAGTGGTAGTTTATGTGTTCTCTGACCAAATTGATTAATAATTTAATTTTTTTATGATTATTATTTATTTATTTTCATTATTAATCATTTATTTATTTTCTTTCTCATTTGGCCAATATCTCAGGCACCTTTTGAGCTGGGAAGCTAATATTTGGACATGAGTGACCAAGTGATGTGGCTATCAAGGATATTTTTGATTTATTGATTAATCATTTCATCTATTAAGTATTTATTGATTAATCGATTAATTATTTATTGAGTAATCAATTAATTATTTAATTTTTTATAAATGACTTATTTAATTAAATTTCTAAAAGATACATCTTCGGATGAAGCACTACTGGTTTAGTTATGCGATTAGCCAATTGATTATGAAAATATTTTGTGATAATCTTTTATTGATTTTAATTATACAATTAATCAATCAATTAGTGTACACCTCTCCCTCCCAATGCAGCCTCAATGAGCTGCACTGCGGTATTGCCGGGCGCCGGAGGCGCCCCGGCAATGCCGCGCTGCAGCATATTTAATTATTTGGCATGGGGCGGTGTACTTTGAATGTATGTGTACTTGTTTGTTTGTTGTACACCGCTCCTTTCCTATGCCATCTCCAGGCATTGCAAATCGTCATTGCCGGGCACCAAAGGGGGCTCGGCAGTGACGCACGCTGAAAGAGAGTACTCAGTTTTCACTCTGGTTTCTTGTTTGTTTGTTTTCTTTCTTGTTTGTTTTCTTTCTTGGTTGTCCGGACGATATCTCAGCCATCCTTTGAGCTAGGAAGCTGAAATTTCGGCACAGTCGTGAGCAAGTCCTTTGTCAAATACGGTATTTTTTGTTTTTTGAATAATCAATTAATTGAGGAGTTATTTAATTATTAGCGTTTAATTAAGTACTTATTTAATTAATTAAATTTCATTTCTCTTCTGACCATTATTAACTCAGGCACCTTTTGAGTTAGGAAGCTGATATTTGGACATGCCAATGACCAGGTGATTTGGCTGCAAAGGATATTTTTGATTTATTAATTAATCAATTAATCGATTAATTATTTAATTATTCGATTAATGACCCCAAAAAATTTTTTTTTTAAGTTACAGATTCTGATGAAATAGTGGTAGTTTATGTGTTCTCTGACCAAATTGATTAATAATTTAATTTTTTTATGATTATTATTTATTTATTTTCATTATTAATCATTTATTTATTTTCTTTCTCATTTGGCCAATATCTCAGGCACCTTTTGAGCTGGGAAGCTAATATTTGGACATAAGTGACCAAGTGATGTGGCTATCAAGGATATTTTTGATTTATTGATTAATCATTTCATCTATTAATTATTTATTGATTAATCGATTAATTATTTATTGAGTAATCAATTAATTATTTAATTTTTTATAAATGACTTATTTAATTAAATTTCTAAAAGATACATCTTCGGATGAAGCACTAGTGGTTTAGTTATGCGATTAGCCAATTGATTATGAAAATATTTTGTGATAATCTTTTATTGATTTTAATTATACAATTAATCAATCAATTAGTGTACACCTCTCCCTCCCAATGCAGCCTTAATGAGCTGCACTGCGGTATTGCCGGGCGCCGGAGGCGCCCCGGCAATGCCGCGCTGCAGCATATTTAATTATTTGGCATGGGGCGGTGTACTTTGAATGTATGTGTACTTGTTTGTTTTCTTTCTTGGTTGTCCGGACGATATCTCAGCCATCCTTTGAGCTAGGAAGCTGAAATTTCGGCACAGTAGTGAGCAAGTCCTTTGTCAAATACGGTATTTTTTGTTTTTTGAATAATCAATTAATTGAGGAGTTATTTAATTATTAGCGTTTAATTAAGTACTTATTTAATTAATTAAATTTCATTTCTCTTCTGACCATTATTAACTCAGGCACCTTTTGAGTTAGGAAGCTGATATTTGGACATGCCAATGACCAGGTGATTTGGCTGCAAAGGATATTTTTGATTTATTAATTAATCAATTAATCGATTAATTATTTAATTATTCGATTAATGACAAAAAAAATTTTTTTTTTAAAGTTACAGATTCTGATGAAATAGTGGTAGTTTATGTGTTCTCTGACCAAATTGATTAATAATTTAATTTTTTTATGATTATTATTTATTTATTTTCATTATTAATCATTTATTTATTTTCTTTCTCATTTGGCCAATATCTCAGGCACCTTTTGAGCTGGAAAGCTAATATTTGGACATGAGTGACCAAGTGATGTGGCTATCAAGGATATTTTTGATTTATTGATTAATCATTTCATCTATTAATTATTTATTGATTAATCGATTAATTATTTATTGAGTAATCAATTAATTATTTAATTTTTTATAAATGACTTATTTAATTAAATTTCTAAAAGATACATCTTCGGATGAAGCACTAGTGGTTTAGTTATGCGATTAGCCAATTGATTATGAAAATATTTTGTGATAATCTTTTATTGATTTTAATTATACAATTAATCAATCAATTAGTGTACACCCCTCCCTCCCAATGCAGCCTTAATGAGCTGCACTGCGGTATTGCCGGGCGCCAGAGGCGCCCCGGCAATGCCGCGCTGCAGCATATTTAATTATTTGGCATGGGGCGGTGTACTTTGAATGTATGTGTACTTGTTTTTGATTTATTAATTAATAAATTAATCGATTAATTATTTAATTATTCGATTAATGCCAAAAAATTGCAGCATATTTAATTATTTGGCATGGGGCGGTGTACTTTGAATGTATCTGTACTTGTTGTTATATTTTTTTTGGATACTAGGTCGAGGCTCGTGTAAGAGTTAACACATAGAACATATAACAAAAAGGGAGCAGGAGACAAGTGGGGGAGAGAGAGGGAAGCACAACAACAGGAGAGAACAGGGACATCGGGAGATCTGTGGAAGGGTGAGGGCTGGGGTGGGGTACACGGTATAAACAAGATCGACACTACAGGGGATTTCAGGAAAGATAACAGAATTTTGAAGGAGGTGGATTTGGGGTGGATTAACAGGGATTGAAAAGATCAACGTTTTTGATGGGGGAAGATAAGAGATGGTGGTGAACAGCTGTTTTAAAGACCTGCAGGGAGGAGTGGGATTGAAGAGGGTGTGGGGAGTTTGTTCCAGAGGTGGGAAAAAAGAGAAATGAAAGAGTGAAGCTAAATAGAGAGTCGAGATTTTGGCAGTTTCACAAGAAGAGGGTTGCTGGTAGATCTTGTGTGTCCTGCAGGAATATTTGGGGGCTGGGGGAGCTAGGGCAGAGTTGGGGGAGCAAGGCCGGAGAGGAGTCGGTAGAAGACAGAAAGATCACCTACCTGCCTCCGGGGAGAGAGTGAAAAGCCCTCAGAATCATCTTCATCGCGGGAGATTCCAATGATTCTGAAAGCTTTGGCTTCTACAACGTGAAGCTGAGCTCGGTGTGAGGCAGGAACACCGAGGGGAGAGCAGTATTCCATCAAGCTGTGGATGAAAGCATTGTATGTGGTGAGGAGCTCAGTTTTGCCAAGAAAGGACTTCGCATGACGGATGGTGTATAGTCGGCGACTGGCTTTGGAGGGCATCTAGGAATTGTAGGGTGAAGGCATCTATGGGAGGGCATCTAGCGGAAGGGTCGGACAGCCAGCTAGGAAGAGACTGGGTCTTTCCATATTTTTCCATTTACTAATGATGGAGCTCACTGTGCTCTTGGGAACTTTCAACACTCCAGAAATTGTTTTATGCCCTACCCCAGATCTATGCCTCCTCATAATTCTATCTCCGAGTTCTATTGAAAGTTCCTTGGACATCAGGGTAGAGTTTCTGCTCTGCCATGCACTGTCAACTACGGGATCTTATATTGAATAGTGTTTCTCTCTAAATCGTGTTCAATCAATTGAATTGGCCACAGGTGGACTCCAGTGAAGTTGTACATATAATGGTGAGTTCAAGTTTCTTTTTTTTTCCTTTTTTGTATGCAAGATCGAGGCTTGTGTAAGAGCTAAAATTTCAAAGCAAAGGAGAATCACCTGCTCGAAATCTAATTATGAACTTCTAAAAGGTGCCAATAATATTGTCTGGGACAATTTCGGACTTCTGTGTGGAATAAACTAAGATTTAGTAATGTTTTCAGCTTTTTTTGTTTTGTTCCACTGCAAACCAAAAAAATACATTTGTGGATACCAAAATATTTTTTAATTTCAACAAGCTCCTTTGCTTTGGAATGAACTCACCTGTGGTGAGTTGCAGGTGTCTGTAATATAAAAATCATTCATTCAACCAGTTTGAATAGAGAAAAGGAGTCATGCAGCTGTTTTGTGTCAATGTGTGTACCGCAACGAGCATGGAGAAAATAAAGAAAACCAGAGAATTGTCTTAGGAGGTCAGAGACAAGATTTTAGCTAAGCATGGACAATCTCAAGACTACAAGTCCATCTCCAGAGACCTTGATGTTCCTGTGTCCACCGTACACAATGTTATCAGGAAGTTTAAGGCCCATGGCACTGTAGGCAACATCCCTGGACGTGGCCGCCAGAGAAGACCTGATCGAAAATTGCAGCGAAGTATTGTTCGAATGGTGGAGAAAGCACCTCGATCAACTGCAAAACAGGTTCAAGCTGAACTTCAGACACAAGTTACAACAGTTTCAACTCACACCATCCGTCACCAACTCAGGAAAGGGGGTTCTATGGTAGGCGACTCAGGAGGACCCCACTGCTGAGAGAGAGAGAGACAAGAAATTCCGACTGGAGTTTTCCAAAACACATCTGAACAAGCCAAAATCCTTCTGGGAGAATGCGGTGTGGACGGATGAGACCAAATTAGAGCTTTTTCGTTAAGCACATCATGTCTATGTTTACAGAAAACAAAATGAAGCCTTGAAAGAAAAGAACACCTTCCCTACAGTCAAACATGGAGGAGGTTCAGTGATGTTTTGGGGTTGCTGTGCTGCCTCTGGCACTGGGTGCCTGGAATGTGTGCATGACATCATGAAATCAGGATATCACCAAGGCGTTTTGGAGTGCAATGTTCAACCAAGTGTCAGAAAGCTGGGTCTCCGTCGAAGGTCATGGGTTTTGCCGCAGTACAATGACCCCAAACACACTTCAAAAAGCACCCAGGAATGATTCAAGACAAAACGCTGGACTGTTCTGAAGTGGACAGCAATGAGTGCAGATCTAAATCCCATTTAACATGTGTGGGGAGATCTGAAAACAGCAGTTGGGTGAACGCACCCTTCAAATCTGGAAGAACTGGAACAGTTTGCAAAAGAAGAGTGGGCCAAACTGTCAGTAGAGAGGTGTAGGAAGCTCATTCATGGCTATAGGAAGCGCTTGACTGCATTCATTTTATCCAAAGTCTGTGCTACCAAATATTAAGTCTTGGGTGTAAATAATTTTGTTAATTGCATTTCTTTTTATCTTCTGATTTAAAAGGATATATTAAGTTCTGCATAAAAAACAAAGGTTCTGTTATATTAACAGTGAAATAAAGAATTGTTGAGACCAAATACTTTAGTCAATTTCAACTTATTTTTAGAGAAAATTGTGTTATTTGAAAAAAGTGAAAGGGTGCCAATATTTTTGGCCACCACTGTATACACACACACACACACACACACACACACACACACACACACACACACACACACACACACACACACACACACACACACACACACACATCGGCTACGTACTGTACATCCAATTATTGAAGCTCTCCGACCTGGCCAAGCACCGTTATGGTACCTAACGTCACAAAGACGTCATGACTGCAAAGCCGCAATGGCCTCCAGCGGTGCAAAGATGTCAAGGTCAAATGGTGTCACCAAGCAGACGAAAAGCGAAGCTACCGACTATTTTCTCCCTTATTGGGGCTCGTCGGCACAACACATCACTGCGAGTGCTACATCCACTTATATCGGCGACTTTGAAGCCTTTCGGCGTATGTACAGCACCGGTGAATGATACAACGCCAGGAATGATTGTTGAGAAGGACCTCACTCGTCACAATTAGTCATCGTCAGAAACGTATTGGCGTCATCAGCAGTCACAGTTTTGCATATATAAGTATACACTCACGAATGCAGGGTGCAGACAAATTACCGTTCCAAATTTAAGGAATAACAAGAAAAAGAACAATCAAAGATTGCAAACCCTCGGCAGGATGTATTTTCAGTGTTTTTTAAAGGCTTTTGTGTTAAAACAAATATGGCGGCCGAACCACTTGGCCGATGACGTCATCATTATTTTTTTTCTAAACTAATTTATTCCTAGATTATGCTCAATAAATTTCATCTTGATCGGATGAAGTTTTGTACTTGTCGAATTATGACGTCATAATGGAGGCACCTATGACATCATCATTAACATTTTTTATTCCCCATGGAGAGTTCTTTACATTGAGCCATGTCTCAATTTTTTCTATTCAGCGCTTTCGGAGATATAGAGGTGCAAAGTTTTTCGATTTTTCCAAAATGGCGCCCATACCACGTGACCTATGACGTCATAATTATCATTAAAAATTATACAGGTGGAGTTGCACTTATGGTGAAAATTTCCTGTCAATCAGACCAACGGTTGCAGAGAAAATCATATTTATTCTGTGCGGACAAACAAACAAACAAACAAACGGACTCAAATGCAATAACCTCTCCTCTGGCGAGGGTAAAAATAAGAATAAATGACAAATCGCGATGCGGTTTGTTGCATGTTAAAATGCAAGAACATTTGTTGAAGTTTTAATGTTAAGATTTGTCAAGGTCATCATTTATCATCGTCATTGCAAGCCCGGTGTTGGCTAAACAGTTAACGTGGTTGGTTTCATTGGATCTCATGGTCCTGAGTTCAAATCACTGTCAAGCCGTTAAATCAACACCAGGTGGTTTGACTTGGCCCTTCATCCTGCCGAGGTCGAGCAAAATAAGTACCAGTGCCAGCTGATTGATTAAAAGGGGCACTGCATCAGCGGCACAGTTATGCCCCCAGATAAATGATAAGATTGAGTTATCAGAAGTAATATTTCCCTGGAGTTTTTTTTCCCATCACAATAGTCCAGGTTTTCCTGCTCGGTGCTCCTTGCCACGGCTCACTGTGTGGTCCTTCAAAGTCCAAGTGGTGGTTCAAGTTATAGCTTGGTAGCGCCCTCGCTGCTCCTCAAGCCACGCCTCCTCCTCAAGCCACGCCTACTCCTCAAGCCACGCCTACTCCTCAAGCCACGCCTCGTCCTCGGCAGTTCTGTCTACATAATATGCGGCCAAATCGCACGCTCAGGTGAAGACCTTTTAAAGATCCGTAAATA